>NW_004567124.1:13751509-13804279 GCF_000260355.1 Condylura cristata | reverse complement strand
TTTAGCTTCTTAGTGCTGTGCTTTTACCTGCTGCGCCACCAGGGAGGGCCCAATATGTTTTAATATTAATGTGTTTTGATCTTAAACAATAATTACTAGCCTATTAACTGAGTTTAAAATTTGATGTTGTTTAAAAAATAATGAAAAACAAAAATAAATACTCATCTTTGACCTGCTTACAGTTGTCAAGATCTTTTTCTTATACGACCAACTTTCTTTATTCACCTTTCAGTATCTTAGTCTTCCTCATGGTTTTGCTCTTCCAGCTTCTGGATAACTCAAGTTGTGTCTCCAGTGCAACATGTCTTCTTATTTTTCTGTTCCTCCAGAAAGGACCTATCTCAGAATTCCCTTTTCAGCTTTTACCTTTGTTACTAAGCCTCCATTGACTGCTGTAATCTCCTGGATCTCCACCTACCCAACCTGTTGATTGGAATTAGCATATTTAATCTTTTAGAACTTAATATGATTTTACTCATTTTTTGGTTTGTGTTTTATATTATTTGTTGGACTTTTTGCCTTAGATAAACTTTGCAGTCAGGAATTATGCTATGCTGCCTTTTTGCCAGACGTGTGGATATATTTAGTGAAAACGAGTGCATTGGGCCCTCCCTGGAGGCACAGCAGGTTAAAGCACAGCACTAAGAAGCTAAGGCCACTTCAGCATGAGTTCTATCCCCACCCCGGAGGTGACCCACATGGCGCAGCAGCCCTCTCTTGAGCCGCCCACTGCTCCTCTCAGTAGTGTACTTGGTCAGTCTGCTTGTTCTGCTCCCCACTCTGTCTATGGTAAAGCCTCTCACTGCCCCTGCACCTCTGGCTTGTACCCCAGTTCTGTATGCATAAATAAGAAAATCTTCAAAAAAAAAAAAAAAAAGACAAAAAGCACGGGAATGATGAAGCTAAATTCAGCCCTGTGATTACCTCCCACAAGAAGGTATTATTGTCTGTACCTTACATATATGATATAAATATTCTTTTTGGTATTTGATAAGAATTATTAAATGTTAAAGGAAAATACTGTTTAATTTATAGGAAAAACATGTTTCACTAAGAGTGAAGCTTCCTTAGGCTCTTAGTTGAGCTTGCTAAATACTCTAGGCCAGCAGTATTTGATTGAATTTCTGCTTTGTTAAAAATTTTGCCTGTGCTGTCAGTATGGCTAATAACAATTTGAAATGTGACTACTACATCTGAGAAACTGAATTTTTTTTTTAATTATTTAAAGTTCATATTTAAACAGGCACATGTGGCTGGTGTCGGCTGCTTAAGTAGCACTACTGTAAGCAATTTAGAACATGCATTACTTTTGAATTACTAATCTATTATTAATTCTACAAAGTGTACAGTGGTTTGCTCACAATTTTGTTAGGTCGCTGATTTTTGCCTGTCATCTTAACTTTGATCTTCTACTGCTTGTGTTCATCGTTACGGTTTCTTTTACTTTCTAGTACCTTATATCCTTAAAATTGATCTTCAGGATCAAAAACTTCTGAATTAATGTTTATTGGTTCCTTTATTGTGTGTTAACTATCCATATAAGTATGGGTTTATTTAAATGTATATAAAAACATACAACAAAGTGTTAACCTCAGAGCTTTATTTCTGAAAATTCTATTGGTAATTTTATAGTGGAATTGACTTTATGGTCAAAGTTGGCTTGGGGGGACGAAAATTGCAAACAAACTTTTGAGAACATAAGTCCTTACACTTTTTAATATATTAATCCAAAATAATAAAAGGAAATAAAGCAATTTATAAAAATTCTACATTTTTCAAATAAATGATTATTTATTGACTGTCCCTCCAGAGTCCCACTCTATTGTGGGAGTCCCACAATACTTCAATAGAGTTATTATATTTTTCTCTTACACAAATTGCCCTGATCTATTTGATTATTGCCTTCCAGCATCCTTAGAATATGCTGTGGTTTTAAAAAGTATGGAATAAAAAGGGCATCTGTGATAAGAGCAGCTGTGATGGAAGGTTGCTCAATGTATCAAAATTTCTTGGTGTTTCATAACTCTGCATGCAAGTCTAATTCAGAAAGTATTTACTGAACATCATCATTGAGCATGCTTAGTGGTTTGGATGGGCCTCAGTTATAACAATAACTATTGTGAAGGAAGTTAGTTGCAGTACTTGGTGTGATGAACAGAGTGATAAGGAGGTAAGTCACTTCCACAGTGGTAGAATCAGAATAACCTGATTTCACAGAATATTTGAGACACAGCCCTTCAAATACCCGTGAATGATGACTTAGAAATGCTGACTTGGAGATTTTTTTTCAAGAGAAAGTGTGGACACATAACTTTTTCTTTTAAAATTGCATGTCCTGTAGCATATTTTTAGTAGTGATTATAGAAAGGAAGAAGCATGAAAATCACTGTCTACCTCAATATCTGTTTTTTGTTTTATTTCATTCTTTATTCTCCTAGCTCTCCTCAAGGTCCAGTTTAAATTCTCATGTTAATTCAAAAAAAGAGAGAGAGAGAGAGAGAGAGAGAACAAGGCAGGGGCTGTATTTACGCGTCTGTGGGAGTAGAGCCTACTAGTGGGGAAAAAAAGCTAGAAAAGACAAGCCAGGAGTATTAATCCTGTGGCTAAACAGTAATGAAGGTGATTTCTAAAAATAAAAATCTAAAATTATTTGACAAGTTACAGTATAAGTTAAATGCATAATAAGAGTTTCAAGGATACAGTTTGAAGATTAGCATAGTTTTAAGTGTTTGTCATGCTTTTTTAGAAAAGAATTAGTCTTGCTAAATATCATATTAAATGGTTTAGAATAAGCCAATGAGTGGAACAGCTGTTGGTTACGATTAAGGATTCCATGAAGTACAGAAATCTTCATCCACTTTTCAGTATCAAGTTGAGTTTTCTGTACTTTGATTTCAGTCACATTTTAAGCCAACACTTGCGGCACTTGTTGAAGTCTTATTGAGCTTGTTTTGAGGAGGATTTGGATTGGAGGCCTTCAGTAAAATTAAGAGATTAGCATGAAACTCATAATACACACCAAGATTAAAAGTATAAATAATCATTAGAAAACTTTGGTTTTCACAGAATTTCATATTTCTTTAATATTTTCAACAGGGGTTTTATTTATTTATTTTTTATCTTTTATCCTTTGCATTCTTTTTAAAATTATGTCTTATAACATTTCAAAAATTATAAATGGAGAATTTCAGTAATATCTATAGATTTTATTTCTGAAAGTAAGGTATAAATGTATCATAATGAAAACTTTTAAATAAATATGTTTATTTCCTTTCTCAGATCAGAAATATCTTTGGTTACATATTTTTAAAATTTATATAAGGGTTGCAATCTTTATGCCCAGGGTCTCTTTATATTTGTTGTGAACTGGTTGACCAGTTGAATTATCTCTGAGAGACAAATAGAATGTAGTTTGATGCCAGGTTATAATGGAAAGGTGTAGGTTAAAAATTCTCATCCATTTTTTTGATAAGTGTAATCAACTAGTATGGAAAATGAGACTAAATAATATCAACTCTATTTAAAAAATAGCATGCGCTTTAAAAGGTGAAAACTCCCACTCTCAATAAATGAGTTAACAAATAATCAATTGAGTATCATATTTCTAGGTCTCTGGGGACTTTCAAAGACTCTTCAGATAAGACTTTTTGCCCTGAAGAAAACTATGGGCCTTTTTGAAGACACATAATTAGTAATTATGAAAGAATTTAATTTTAGGAGTCTAGAGTAAGTGAGGTGTGAAGTTCATAAAAGTGGTAAAAATGAAAGGTCAAGGATTTGAAGCTGTTGCTCATGTGGTTTTTTGCATGAGCTTAAACATCAAAGAAAATGATGTAAGATTTATTCTGTTTAGGTTAGTAATAACTGCAGACGGAATTATTTTTCTGTTTAAATTTTATGCTAGCCCTAAAATTTGGGGTGCCTAAGAGAAGAATATTTGGTCAAAATTATTGGTAATGCACTTCTAAGAGTATAAAAATTTTTATAAAAGTGATGTCCATTCAAAGTACTTTAATGTTCTTTAATTTTTAAAAACAAGCCTTGTTGTCTTCATTGTGTGTGTTTATTTCTGTGCCTTTGCTCATGTTTTACCCTCTGTTGATAGTACCTTCCTCGAATATCTTCGGCTTAGCATGTTTCAACCTTCATATCCTAACCTACATTTCTGTGGCATAACTGATGAGATAATCAGTTATCTCATCTATGAACATGACTTTTTCATTTTTCTTCTTTTTTCCTGTAAGATTTTATTAATCTTGTTTCACTCATTTGACTGCCCCCTCTCACATTTGTACTTTCCTTGAGGGTCAATATTATTTATATATTTGGGATGCCTGGTATGTTACTGGGTACATAGTACACGCTGTTGGATAAGTTACTGAATTACCAAAATTCTCAGTACTTAGAACTAGGATTTGGTTTTTGACATTTGTAGAAGATTATGGCTATGACTTAGATGTAGCTCAATTTAGAAGTAAAAGTCCTCATCTTTATATATTTTCATTAGTAAAGAAATTCAGGGCTAATGGTAATTCACCTACCAGCATGAATTGATGAGTCATGTGAGAAGACTCTTAAATTTATAGAAATAATAAATACTGACTTTGGTCAGTACTTTTTCTTTTTTACAGAAAGCTTACATTATATATAGTTATTACTGATTATAATATAATATCTATATAATATAGATAATATAATATAATATCTATTTAACACATTTCTGTTGAATATCTATTGAGCTTCAGGTACTCAGGTTGGCTTTGGAGATACCATAGTGAGCTAGACAGGTATGTTCATGAATGTTATTTAAAAAGTGAAGAGAATAAGGAAGAGAAAACATGAATATGCTGAGTAAGTAATTCAATTCTTGAACAATTCTGCAGTTATTATATAAATTGAGTAAGTCGAGTGACTGTAGAATAAGAACCTCAAATGACTTATTTGAAAGCAAACTCAAAATAATGTATTATTACTAAGTCAGGGTTGTTATTAGAAATACTGATTTGAGAATATAGTGAAGTCTTTAAGATTTAAAATTCCTGGCTGGAATATTTTCTGAGAACCATAATATGTACTCAGTCTTCTCTTGTTACTTTTATCTCCTCTTGTCACTATTAGCAGCTTTTGCTGCCTGTAGTTCAGGGTAAGACTCTCCTTTTTAATAAGCCTTAGAGGAGTTAAAGACATGAGCCACATTGGGTCTTCCTCCCTCCTTTCTTTTATTTTTCCCTTCCTCTCTCAAGCTTTCTCTCCATCTCTCTGTCCCTCCCTTTCTTCCTTCTTTCTGAATTTCTAAAAGATTGTGATTAGGGGCTCACCCTTAGGTGCAATGAACATAAATATATAGATTAAAAAAATTGCAATTAGATAAAACAGTAGAGAAATCAATTATATAAGCTTTATAAAAACTCTGTATATATATATTTAAATAAGTAATTGTATTTTTAAAAAGATTTATTTATTTATGCATATGAACTGGGGTACAAACCAGAGGTGCAGGGACAGTGAGAAGATTCACCAGAGACAGAATGGGGAGCAGAACAGGCAGATTGATGAAGTACACTGCTGAGGGGAGCAGCAGGTGAGTCAGGAGAGGTCTGCCATGCCACGTGGATCACCTCCGGGGCAGGGGATCGAACTCAGCGGCTGCGGCTAGTTTGCAGTGCTGTGTGCTAACCCGTTGCACCACCAGGGTGGACCAAAACAAACAAACAAACAAACAAACAAACAAACAAACAACCCCAAAATACAAACTATTTTCTTAAAAAAAATGTTTATTTATGCATACAGAACTGAGGTACAGGCCAGAGGTGTGGTGGGTGAGAGGACTCATCAGAGAGAGTGGGGAGCAGAAGAGGCAGATTGACAAAGTGCACTGCTGAGGGGAGCAGTGGGTGGGTCAGAAGAGGTCTGCCAGCCATGTGGGTCAGCTCCCTGACTGGAGATGGAATTCCTACTGCAGTGGCTTCAGAGAGCTTCATAATAAGAGCTTAACCTCTTGAGCCACCAGGGAGGGCCAAAACTGTATATTTTTAACACTTTTTAAAAAAGATTTATTTATTCGTACAGAACTGGGGTACAGGCCAGAGATTCAGAGGGTGAGAGGATTCACCAGAGACAGAGTGGGGAGCATATCTTATGAAGTATGAACAGGCATATCTTATGAAGTATGCTGCTGAGGGGAGCAGCGGGTGGGTCAGGAGAGGTCTGCCACGTCATGTGGTCACCTCCAGGGCAGGCGGGGATCGAACTCATGTGGAAGTGGCTTTAGCTTCTTTGTGCTGCCCTTTAATCCGCTGAGCCACCAGGGAGGGCCAAAACTGTATATTTTTAAATGTAAAAGTATTCATGATCTTTTTGTCCCAAACATTGAGATTTATTTTTTTTTACAATCCAGAATTTCTAGAGTTTTAAAGACAAGATTTGTAGTATGTACTGTATATTATGTAATATTCCCTATCCATGGCAGACCCCTGTAATTCAAATACATCGGTATTTCTGAATTGAAATGTATTAACGGGATAAACTAGGGCTATAATTACCTCCATTTCAGTTCAGGTAATGTACTGAATAAGTTATGTAAACCTTTGATTTTCATGGCTCCTTGGATTTTTTAACTTTTGAATTATGGACTATTCATTTTTTATTTTAATGTTTGGGATGATTTGTAGCAACTGTCTCTACTAAAGAGGAAGATTAGCTAATTTTTGGTTTTGATCTTTATGAATCATTTTGTCAGTTTCAGGTGACTTCTATAGTAGAAACAGTTTATACAATATACTTACATGTGCATATACACATATATGCAAGTTTAGGAAAGCATGTCCACATTGGATTGTGAAAGAGACAGACACAAGATGGGGTTTGTGTAGATGTGAATGTTCATGGTAGTGATGGAGAAAGATGAACTGGGGTCATTTAATATTGTTTCATACTTGTGCTAGGTCAGGTTTGGTAACTAGCTATGAAATAAAACCTTAATTGCACTGTCACAGTTTTGTTAGCACTTAAGCTCATCACTAACAAATTGTCTCAACAGAGATAAAGCCTAGAGATTCTACTTAGAATTAAAGCAGAACATTTTGTGTGTCCTATAAAATTAGAGTAAAAATTTTAAATTCACAACAGAATATGACTTAAATTGCTGTTTCACTAATCCTAAAGAAGTGAAATGCTTTTAATAGCATATAGGCACCTCAAAAGCCATTTCACTTTGTCTGTTTAATTAACACATGAACTATGTCTAAAGAAAGGAAGTCAGGAATACCTAAGGCAATTGGAATGGTAATAGGAATTTAGGTAAGCAGACACTAATGATCTAAATTGGAAATGGGCCAGGGCTATGGGGATTAAACACTCTCCCATTATGAAAAGTCCTGTGAGATGGGAGATGGCCTCAAGAGGCTTGCACTTTTAAGAACTTTTATAGGACTGTTCTAAGACATTATGAAAAATACACAAGCTTTAATGTTGGTTAACCATGTAAGATCCAGTAAATATGGCAGAAATTAGCTTTGTGATTTTTAGGCCCTGAATCAATCAGTTGAAATGAACTCTGGGTTGGAGTCCTATCTTATTTTTTTAAATATATGAAAATCTTCAGTATTTCTTAAATTTGATTAAAGGTCCCAGGTCTTTACAAATAAATATTACTGTATGAGAAGATATGCTTTTATATTCTATCAAAGTCTTTATGATTCTTTTGCTCCAAATTCTCTGTTCTTTGCTGACTGTAGCAAATGTATGTAGTTTGTGAGGTCAGTTAAAATGCTGATTCTCACAAGAAGTAAGCTCTTAGGAAATATTCTTTGTGAAGAGGAAATGTTTAAGAATGAGGCAACTGAGTGAGGATTATTGCAAAGGATTATTTAAAAGTGTAAGTCAGAAGCCAAATTAATATTTCCCTTGGGTCTGTCAGTCTTCATATTCTGTCATGATTTATTTTGCTTTACTTGGTTTATCCAGATAAGAAGTTAGTAGCAAATTGACACTATCAATTTCTTTTTATACTACAGAACTAAGTATGCTGTGACTGTAGTTCTTGTCTTCATGAAAAAAATATTAATAAACTTGATTCATGTAATTTAAGGTTATAAAATGACATTTCATGAAGGAAAGTTTGTTCTTATAGTATATCTTGCTTTAACTATGATATCTATGTAATTAAGTACATATTTTATAATCCTTTAGGATGCCAGTGTTTATGTATTCTATATAACCTGTTCTAAATAATTATTTTTCCTACTTAAATGAGGATTGCTATGATAAAAAGTTATTTCCTGCAGTTTTTCTTAAATGATAGAATTTAGAACTTTTATATAGCAAAACCAGAAGAAATTTTAAGTATTAGGCTTTATTTTTTTAATAATTTAAACTGCATGCTTTTATAGAGTGTGCAGAAAGGGAAGAGGAACATTTTGAAGTTGTGCCTAGCAGATTTCACTTTTTGTCAGTCTTAAAATCTTAGGAGATGACTGCAATTTGAAACTATAAATCTAAAGGGTTTGTGTACTGAGTGATTTCACATGCTGGTGGGTTTTCCATGTGGCTTAAATTCTTTATAGAAACAACTTCGTAAACAAGTAGCATGAGAACTGGATCATATTTAATGTATGAGTTGAAGTCAGTTACCTATATTCTAAAAAGATGAAAGTGTGGTTTTATTCATTATAAATAAATTGCCTTATGTTATTGCTTACATACTAGTTTTTTTTTTATGTGTATATTATCCATATTGGCCAAATTTAACTGACTATATTGCAAACCAGAGGAATAATTGAACTTGTGTTGCTAAAAAATTTAAATTCCAAATTTTGAAATAAAACTTTACTCTTATAGACTATTATGTATAATCTGTTTCCATGAGGAAATGTTGATTAAGTAGTTTCCATTTTGGTATTACAGTATGTCCTGTTGTAAGTTGCTGACTGTGGAAAAATCTTTTAAGTCACACACACTCACAAAAAAAAAAAAAAAAAAAGGGCACAGCTTAAACCTGTAGCATTTACTATGACAGAAACCAGAAATAGAAATCTCCCAGCAATTTTACGATCTTTTGAATTCCTGCATATATTTTAGAGTAAATTGGTTTTAAACAGTTTAAAAGAGATTTTTGACTATAGAACTAATAAGTTGCTTTGCAATTCCATGTATACAAAGGTCTTTTTTTACTACTTTTACTAAATATATGTCTGCAGTTTTTTTTTTAAAGCCTGAGCCTGTAGTGACAGTATTGTCTCTGTATAATAGATAATTGAGAGATATTGTTAATCTATGAAATATGCTAATTAAATGTAATTTTGACAACATTTATTTGTAATAATTAGCAGGGTATACATCTTTTGGATGAAATCAGAAGTCCTCAAAATCTTTTTTCTGATAAATAATAGCATCCTTGGCTTTCTTAAAAACTAATTGGTTGAAAACAAGAAAAGAATCTATATTTAC
This sequence comes from Condylura cristata, assembly GCF_000260355.1. Lineage (NCBI taxonomy): Eukaryota > Metazoa > Chordata > Mammalia > Eulipotyphla > Talpidae > Condylura > Condylura cristata. The sequence continues at coordinate 13,794,832 of NW_004567124.1, read as the reverse complement.
TCTGTTGGTCTACTGAAGTAAAGTAAATTTTTGGAGATAGTGGCTAGTACTTGAATCTTGATGCCTATTTGCAAAGCATAGTAATTAAGTATTAAAGTGAGAATAAAATTATTTAAGCTGTTACTTATAGGGCTGTGGGGTGTGGATTTTGTCTTCTGAACAGATAGATGTTTCAAGTTTCTCTTTGAGTGTCTGCTTCTGTTAACAAGAGAAGTCTCACAGAAAAACTCTTGTAGCTGACATTTTATCCTAATTTAAGACTAGTTGCTGTAAAGAAGTGACGAAATGTTTGTAGTTACCTTGGTATGTGGCACAATTAATAATTTTTACTTGTACAATTGTTCAAATTTTACATTTTAGTGAGATTTATTTTTAATCATTTAGCATTGTACTATATAGGAAACTGAGGTGTGACACTTGGAAAGAAAAACTGTCCTTTTTAATATGATATGTGGTATTCTAATTTAAATTTGTGGTTTGGAGAAATTAAATTTGGACTTCAAGATCATCTGTAAATAAGACTTAAATGTATTTTCAAGGTTAAAGCAGTTATTAGTTAACTGGAAAATTAAAATGTGATTCATGAAAACAAAGATTGTTGCACATAAAAAACTGTGCTTTTTCCAGTGGTACCATTTTATTTACTATCAGTAAAAATACATCTTTCTTTGAGCTATTTAATAACTATTAACAAAAAATTGTACACTCTAGTAAAACTTCCACCATTACTGCTGTAGTTACAAAGAGTGTGTGGAGTGTTCATTGAAAATACATAGGGTTTAGTAGACAATGAAATACTTGACTTTAAAATTTGTCAGCTATTTTGTAGTATCATTGAACACTAATTCCATAGTAGTGACCTTGATGGTCCAGAGCAACAACTCTTTTGATTAGCTTTTGCTAATCAAAACAGAGGGCTTTTTCCTTTAAGTTTGATTTATAGATAATGATGAGTAATGGTCACTGAACAAGTGTAAATAACTAAATAACTAGTCACAAAACTACATAATCTTTAAGCCACTGATATTTTTGTTCTGTATTTTCTTATAAAAGTTTATTAGAATCTTTTAAAGCTGTTTCTTAATTTTAGCAGTGATATACTCAAGATTTTGAAAGTACAGGAAAAGGGTGAAATGTTATCTGTTTATTGTTATTTTGATGTTATTTTATTCATGCCCATTTTTATGTGTATACACTATATATGCATGGAGCCAACAAACTGATTATACTGCTTCTGTAATGGCATTAAATTTAACAAAGTATTCATCATTTTTTTATAATCATCTTTTCATGCTATAGCTAGAATTTAAAGAGGAAAATGGTTTTTGCTTCAGAGGAGAGCTCAGCAGACTTTTTCTGAAAAGGGCAAATAGTAAAATATTTTAGATTTGTTGGCCCATTGTGGAACTTAAAATAACAGGCAACTATCTGGATATGGTCCATCTGTAATCTACCATATTATGCTTTACCAGTTTATTTGCTTATATTTTATTTACATTTCTCTGTGTGTGTGTGAACAACTCTTGACATTGCTACCTCAAAGACTGAGTCAGCCTGTATATTAAAACCCAGCGACCTAGACTGTAATTCCAATCTTATACTGCAGGAATGAGTTTGTTGGGGGTAGGCTGACCTTGACTTGCTAAAATATGGTACTTGCGGTTCAGCCTTTGTAGGGAACAGGAAAGCAGTGTACTTGGATCTAATGCTAGGAGATGAGGATACTGTGTAGGAGGTGTTAGACCTACCTAAAAGTGTTACTTACTTAGCCTTGAAATGTCAAGGCTGCCCTTCCAAATCAAATCTAGTTTTTCTTGACCTGACTGTGTTCACATTTTAGTATCTATTTTTTAACTTCAGAGATGGAATTAAACAATAAAGTTTATTATATATGAACATAAAGGAGTAAGGATGAAAAGAAGAAACTGAAAATAAAAGTCAAAAAGTACTTTTTCTTGTCTTAGGATAAAAATTATGTCTTAAAGGAATTTAACAGAGAAAAATTGCTACACATTTTATGTTGCCATGATACTGTTTATGGTTTAGAATAGTTTAAGTGTATGTGTATAAATGTTACAGTTCATGTGCAGTCTTTTTACAGTTAATTCTTGTCTTGTTCTTTACCTTGTCTTCAGTTACAGAAAAAGCATTTAAAGCCAAATTGTAGATTTACAATAAGATTTCATGATACTAATTCATGCTGTATTCCTGATAATATGAGACAAAACTCAGAAAGTTCTGCCCCCTTCTTGGGGGCAATTTATACATTTACTTATTGACTTATAGCTACTGGGTAGTTATGTACCAAAGCTTTATTCAAACAAAGCTCTGTCTCAAAATGATTTCCCTTTGTGATGCTTGTATTTTACGGGATAGTTAGGGCATGGGAAAATTTGGGAGTAAAACATTTGAGTAGTAAATTCTAGTGGTAAATTCTACATTTTCACTGCTTATGTTGTCTGTAATACTGGGGGTACTTATTTTAATAAAAAATAGTAGTGTCCAACATCAGCAAATTTGCTGTTATTCATACTGCTGTATGTGTGTACTGGACTGTGGTAGCCTTTCTGCAAAACTTGGATTAGAGGTTAATATGTGTTTTGGTGGGTCACTGTGGTGTTTTTGTAATGTGTTTTGGAATATTGCTGAATTTTTTGACATTTATTAATAATTTTGAGCAGAAAACCTAAATTATAATTTCCTTATCATTCTTCAGATTTCTTAACTAATCCCTTAAGTGTTTGCTTTAATTTCCCAGGCCCCTTTTGTGGAACTAGATCATAGAATAAGAGTAATAATAAGTCATGACCAACCATCTCACTAATTTGTTTCCCCACTAATGATAAAAGATTTGTAGTGATGTATTCACCTATTCTTCTGATTCCTTTACATGCTTTTTCCTTCTTCTTTTCCATCATCAACCCACATTTCTCATGTAGTGACCTGTGACCTTTATTGAACAAGATAAAATGGTTGACTAGATGTAAGGTCATAGAAAAAACTGAATACATTTGCATAAGCAAGGCTTAAACTTTTGACATTATGCTACATTATATGCACTCTAATTACTGCATTATAAGGTCTTACAGAATTCACATTTTTAGTTGGTTAACAATCAAGTAAAGTTTGGGCCTATGCAATATGACAAATGTGAGTATAGAGACTTGCTCCTTCTAATAAAGATGGTCTAACTATTTAAAAGACATCTAGAGATAGTAGTTTCTCATGACAAAGTATTTAACATTTTTAAGAAAGTGAAAATCAATGTGTTTTTTTTTTTTTTTTGGTGTGTGTGTGTATACTAATTCCTTTGAAATGCTTTTTAAAAATTACAAAGTTGAATCTCATGTAAATAAATGATTGTAGTGTACTCTTAAAAAATCACCGTAGGCCCTCCCTGGTGGCACAGCGGGTTAAAGCACAGCACTAAGAAGCTAAAGCCACTTCCACATGAGTTCGATCCCCGCCTGCCCCGGAGGTGATCACATGGCGTGGCAGACCTCTCCTGACCCGCCCGCTGCTCCCCTCAGCAGTATACTTCGTCAATCTGCCTGTTCTGCTCCCTACTCTGTCTCTGGTGAACCTCTCACCCTCCGCATCTCTGGCCTGTACCCCAGTTCTGTATGAATAAATAAATAAAACCTTTAATCACCATAAACTAAATCAAGAGTTAACTGTCTTGTAACATCCAGAGTATAGCAAAAGTAAGTTGATTGAAATAAGTCAACAAAGAAGTCTTTATTACTAAGTCAAACATTATCCCTCTACTCTTCCTTCCAAAAAAGAGGAGGTGAATTCTTCCCAGCTGTCAGTCTGAAGTAAAAATTAACCTGATAATAAAACTAGACAAAGATAGTAAATAAAGGAGAAAAGAAAAAGAAAAAAGTACAAAGAAAATTATTAGCCAATACACTGATACACAGATACAGTACTGTCACAGTCAAATTTCCAGCATTATTAATTTTTACATAGGCTGTCTACTTTGAAATTTATATGGAAATGTGAAGGAATCAGAATAGCTCAAACAATTTTGAAAAAAAAAAAGAATAAAGTTATGGGAATTACACTTCATAATTTTGAGTTCTATATATCTATAGTAACTGAGACAGTACTCTTGGTGGAAAGTTAGAGACGTAGATCAATAGAACATAATAAAGTACTGAAGAAGAATCAACAAACATGGCAAAAATATTTTAAAAATTCAGTGTATAAATGGTAGTCTTACAAAATAATTTTTGAAAATAACACATTTAATACAAAAATACTCATGTTGTAACTATTGGACATCCATTTGCAATAAATAACTTTATTCTAAACTTACATCTAAGATAATTAACTCAAAATCATTCAACTTAAAAAGTGTCAATGCTAATGTTTAAAAAAATTGTTGGAGAAAATCTTTCTGCTTGGAGTTAGGTAAAAAAATTCTTAAACATAACTTAATGGCACTAATGAAAGAAAAAGCTGATAAATTGAGTTCCATTAAAATAGAAATTTTACTCAAAAAATTAAGTGGTGACTTTGATAAGTGGTGATGGGAAAACTGGGCCACCACAAACATATAAATAGTAATAGATCACACAAATCAAGTCAGAATTGATTAAAAACTTGATTCAAAATCATAATATATATAAATGTATATATAAAATAAACACAGATGTTAAGCTCTTCAAAATTGGTCTTAGTGCTGTCTTTGTCTTCAAGGATGAGGGAAACGAACAAAAAATATCCCACACGAACAAGTGGGTTACATTAGATTAAAAAGATTGTCACAGCAAGAACGGTTATTATCAAAAAAAGATAAGAAGTGTTAGTAAGGATGTGTAGAAAAGGGAACCCTTGTACACTGTTGATGGTAATGTAAATTGGTACAGTTACTGTGGAAAAGAATATGGCTTCTCAAAATATTAAAAATAACTAGTGTCATTATCCAGCTATTCTACTTCTAGAAATTTATCTGGAAATACAAACAATAATTTCAAGAAATATGTTCAGTGCACATTATTTTCAATAACCATTATTTGGAAACAGCCCAAGTGTCCATTGATGGCTGAATCGATAAAGAAGATGTGGTATATATCCTCAGTGAAATACTCAGCTAGTAATAAAAGATGATATATTGCAATTTTGTGGCAACTTAGATGGACCTTGAGGGTATTATGTAAAATGCAATAAGCCAGAAGGAGAACAACAAACACTGTATGAAACACTGTATGATTTCATTAATGTGAAAGGCAAAGAGAATGAACACGCATAACAAATTAAAAACAAAATCTTAGATTATGAAAACAAAATGATGGTTAGCAGAGAGGAATGGAGATAGATTAGTCTGGGAAAATGTATGGTTGGTTATATGGTGGTAGATGGGAAGTAGACATTTGGTGTTGACCATAATGTAGTATATACAGATATTGAAATTTAATACTGTATGCCTAAAGCCTTTTATTACTATAAACCAATGTTATTTAGTACAAGCCAAGAAAAAGGTATGCTAGAAATTAGGCAATGATATTTCCAAATGAATATCTCACCAAGATACTGTATCTACCTTTACAAAGAACTCTCAAAATGTAACTAACACTCAATTTAATATATGTATAAGGTTGAACATTTTACCAGAGCGCTAAAGAATGCCAAAAAAATCCGGAAAGATGTTCAACATCATTAGTTGTAAGGGAAATGTAACTCAAAACCCTGATGAGCTACTCCTACATAGCTATTAAAACAATGAAAATTTAAAAATTAATTTTGATAGTATTAGATACTCTTGAAGATGCAGATCAGTGGGAATGCAAAATGGTATAACCACTTTGGAATACAGTTTAACAATTTCATATAGACTTAAACATATGTTGCAGCGATCCTATGTCTTGATATATATATCCTAGGAAATGAAAAATTTTGTTTACATAAAAACCTGTTTACAAATGCTTATTATAGAAGCTTATATTCATAGCTGGAAAGGATTGGAAACAAGCCAGCTCTCCTTCCTCAAGTGTATGATTACACAAAATATGGGTCATCCATACAATGAATAGTATTCAGCAGTTAAAAGAAAAATACTTAAACATATGCAACAAATTGAATGAATCTTAAAATGCATTATACAGAGTGGAGTCTGCCACTTTCAAAGACTCAGTATCATGTGGTTCCATTTATACAGCATTCTGAAAAAGTAACGTATAAAAAATGTATTGGTCCTTACCAGTTTTGAAGTTTAGAGTGAGCTTGTGACTATAAAAAGCACAGGGGGTCCCTTCCCAGTGGTGCAGCAGACTAAAATGTAGCACTGTGAAGTTGTCTGTAGCCACTGCAGCACAAGTTTGATGCCGGCCTGGCGTGGCATACATCTCCTGACCTGCCTGCTGCTCCCCACAGAAGTGTATTTCAGTCAATCTGCCTGTTCTGTTCTCTACTATGTCTCTGGTGAATACTCTTACTCCCCACACCTCTGGCCTGTACCCCTTGCATTCATGTATGAATAAAATAAATACATCTTTTTAAAAAAGAAAAAGCACAGAGGGAGTGTTTTTGTATAGTGTAACTGTTTTGCATCATGATTTGCTAATGACTTGGACTCCATACTTGAACTTGAAATTTACAGGTTGGCGCACTACAAGTTTTCAAAAGTCAGTTTTACTGTATGGTAATTTACCAAATGTAACTTTAAGAATTAAAAATAGAAATCAGAGAGGGAAATGGACAGGAAAGGATAGAGAACAAAAATGCAACAAAATTCAGCAATTTGTTTCCAACTAAAATAAAGCAGTGGTTTCAGTTGATAGTGTTTTCTGTATAACAGGTGAAAAGTCAGATAAAAGTTATCAGTATTAAAATGTTTTTAGATATTTCTTTTTATTCTTAAAATGTTTTTAGATGTTTCTTTTTATTCTTAATCTTTGGCCAAGGTTTATTCTTATTTAAAAAAAATATGTATGAAGGAATAATAATACATTTCTATAATGAGTCAAAGACAAATCTTCAGTAAAAATTATTTTTGTGCAAAATGAAAAGAACAGCAAAATTATCAAAATTTCTGAGGTGTCAGCAAGAATATTGTATAGGGAAATGCATCGCATTTCATATCCATAGAAGACCTAAAACCAATAAAGTTCTACTTTAGGAAACTAGAAAGAGAAAGAAAACTAAGTCCAGAATAAAAGAAATAATACAAATGAGAGCAGAAATCTATGAAATTTTGAACAAGCAATGACATAGAGAAAAATCAACAAAATCGAAAGCTCATTCTTCAGCTAGAAAAAAAATGAGGGATGACTAACCTGTTACTTTTTCAGTGCCACTTTTTAGCTTTGTTTTTATTATCTGTATCTACTTAATGATTTCTAGTTCTGCTCATTAAGCATCCTCATTCTCTACACTTTGTAAAATTTACCATGATCATTTTAATCTTTCACTGCTGAAATTCTCCCTAGTGTTTTATTTTGTAGATGTGCATTTAATGTGCCACTGTAGTAATATTTTCCCCATTTTTATTTTTCTTTAATTCTTTGATATTTCAGTATCCAAGAATCCCAAAAATTGTGTTGGTTTTTATAAGTTTGAGTTTTAATATCAGACTGCAATAGTTCAGTGAACATTCAAAACTATATCACCATTATCATGACAAAAAAATTAGCAATTCCTCTAACACTTCTTATAAACATTTCTTGAATTCTCCTAATGTCCTCAATGGATTTTAAAACTATCCTTTGTATTTGTTTGTTGCATATTTTTAAATGTCTTTAAGTTTACCTTACTGACTTCAAGGAAAGGAGAATACCTGTCTAGTAAATGTTGCACATTCTGAATTTGTCTGATTTTCCTTGAACTGTCATTTAAACATGTACCACCATCTCCCATTTTTTCTAAATATTAAACACTTTGTGAACAAAACTTTGTAATGGATGTTGTGTGCATTATGACATCAAGGCATATAATATTGAATAATTGGTTCTTAATTTAACCTGCTGCTATTATTTTTTCTGGGTTGGCTTTTAAGAGCTTCAAGAAGAAATATAGAAAATAAGGGTTGCCACTGTCTCAGAACGTCATAGGAATAAAGAGTGGGTCCATGTATGGAAGGTATTATAACAATCCTCATATAAAGTCATAGTAATAAAGAGTGGGTCCATGTATGGAAGGTATTATAACAGTCCTCATATAAAAGAGAATTTAAATTTTTATCTAGAAAGAGAGTGACCAGTGAGTCTTTAATTTTGAATATGAGTATTTTGATGTTGAAGAGCATATCTCATTCCCCAATTCTTAAATACAGAGTTTTTTTCATCTACTTTCAGAAGTCAGTCCCGAGGCACAAAGTGGCCTGTAAAACTGTGAGTTGTATCTACAGGAAAATGCTTAACTATCACATAGTGTGTGGATTCTGGGAATGAAAGAGGGAAGTTCCACATGTCTAATGAGAAAACAAATACTTCTACTTTTCAATCTCTAGAAAACTAAGCACAAAGATGACTAAGCAAATATGCCTTCAAAGAAATTACATACTCATTTCTTCCCTTAGGTGAGCACCTTTTAAAATCATCTATGATAATTGTTTAGATTACATAACATGTCAAGCCTATTAAAGCAAATGCAATCCACCTAATACATTTAAAAAAAAAGATTTATTTATGCATGCAGAACTGGGGTACAGCCAGCAGTGAGAGGGTTCACCAGAAAGAGTGGGGACAGAACAGGCAGATCAACAAAGTACACTGCTGAGGGGAGCAGCGGGCCGGTCAGGAGAGATCTGCCTGTGATGCCATGTGGGTCACCTCCCTGGCAGGGAATTGAACTCAAGCTTACATAGCTGTGAATAGCTCCATAGTGCTGCGCTAAAGCTGTTGTGTGACTAAGAAGGGCCCACCTAACACATACTTTATATTCATAAACCTGAGATTTCTTTCTATATACCTATCTACCCAAGTTGAATGCCTACAAATAACTGATTCCTTGTATATTTGACACATAGCATAGAGTACTTACCTAGCAAAAGACAGTTACTAGTCAGGCATATAATTTCTGGAGTCCTATAGAGATATTGCTTACTCTGGAGAGAATATTGATTTGAATAAAGCTTCAAAAACTCTTAACACGTTCCTTTTTTTGACTGACAAGCTGTTAATTTTAAGTGAAATTGTTTCCAGTTAGTGTGTGTCTATAAATCTTTAAACTTATAGATAAGGTAGGCATAGTTTTATGGACTTTCATGCTATATTTCTTATATGTAATATGTAGCATTTGTGAAAAATAACTGGTTCTAAATGCTTTGTCATGTTCAACAAAAAACATCTAAGAGGGCCTCCCTGGTGGTGCAGTGGGTTAATGCACTGCAAAAGAAGCTTAAGCCACTTCCACATGAGTTCTATCCCCGCCTGCCCAGGAGGAGATCCACATAGCGTGGCATGTGGAAAAGAAGAAAAAAGTACACTTCTGAGGGGAGCAGTAGGCGGTCCAGGAGAGGTCTGCCATGCCATGTGGTCACCTCCGAGGCAGGCGGGAATGAAACTCATGCGGAAGTGGCTTTAGCTTCTTAGTGCTGTGCTTTAAACTTCTGTGCCACCAGGGAGGGCCTGAAAAATTGCTCTTAATAGAAACATAGCATTAGATTTCTGCAAACCCCAGGTGTCAATATGCTTATTAGCTGATTAATACATAACCTTGTTTTGTGTATATTTCTTCTCTTTTTTTTTTAAGATTTGTTTATTTATGCATACAGAACTGCGGGTACAGGCCAAAGTCACAGGTGCAATGAGAGGATTCACCAGAGAGAGTTGGGAACAGAACAGGCAGATCAACGAAGTACACTGCTGAGGGGAGCAGTGGGCGAGTCAGGAGCAGTCTGCCATACCATATGGGTCATTTCCGGAGCAGGGGTCAAACTGGTGCTGAAGTGGCTTTTGCGTCTTAGTGCTGCGCTTTAACCCACTGCGCCACCAGGGAGGGCCCTATTTTGTGTCTATTTGTTTTTAAATGTTGATTAACATTTAGCTCATAGTCAACATTACTGTAATTCATACCTTAAACCAAGCAGATTTAAGATATATATAGATATCTACATATAGATATCTATAGATATATCTATAGATATATATATATAATTTTCTCCATGAAGCATACTTGAACTTTCTTGTGCTTAGGTACACTGAACAGTATCTAAAATTGCTTAGGAATCATTGTTCAACAGTGGAATCGCCAATTAAAAAACACAGAAAACCAGTAAAGATGACACTAAATAGTCTGTAGGGTGGAGACGTTAATAATTAATGAGAACTGAAACAACATGTACCCAGCTGGGTACATGTATGTTGAGTGTTTGCAATTTCCTGTGCTTTGCACATGTCCATGAATGACAGTAAAACCCAGCTAATATACAAATAGGCAAATATGCAAATACAGAATTTATGAATAATGACTATTAACAATCTGATGGCTCTTAGTTACCTGTGCAGACTTGGGAAACAAACTAATGCTTATTTCTTTTCTGCTCTTTTCTCTACTCCCTAATTAGTTGGTCTCACAAGCAGACAATCAAATGAGAACTTTACCTGAGGTTCCATTTGGTTAGTCTCGTTGGCTTAATTTGCTCATGTGGCACACATTAGTCTCCCTTCACTTTGAGGGATATATAGGCTATGACTTATCTTAGGGAAAATAGTGTTTCTTGTTAGTGATAAAATTCCTGTAAGGCTTATCTCTTCAAGTTTTAATAAATTATTGAATATGAGCAATTTATATAGTTTTTGCCCTCCCAGAGTATTGATAGTTAAAAATCCAAAATATAAAGAATTTAATAGTTGTTAATTTTTTCCCCCAGCTCTTGTATTTGTGAGCTCATTTATTTATTTTTTAAATTTTCATTTAGAATTTACTCAGTTCTGGTTTTTCAGGGAAACTTAGAAATTTCTTCTGATCTTTACATTAATTATATATGTTATTTTAGAGGAACACTTTATTTTTCACTGAAAAGGTTTTATGCTTTATACTTTGTATCTAGGAGATAGATCCTACTAAATAATATAAATATCTGTGCTGTTATTTTAGGAAATCCTTCTTTCTGAGATTTATAGTAGATATATCATTCTTAGAGAAAAACATTATTTCATCTAAACTGGGTGTTTATCAACCGAAAATAGATACAGGAATAACAGTAAAACCAAGATTGAAATATTTGGGAACAGTTGATTAAAGAAAGTTAAATAAGCTTCCTTAGTACAGACATTTTTGTACTCATGTATTTATCTTTTAGAGGAACTCTAGTATTGCATATACTACATAAAAACACTGTGTATGTTTCCCAAATTTATATAAACATGTAATTCTGTTTGACAAGTATCTTAAGGGGTCTGTGGTTTATTAAATGAACTTGGAGAAATAAACTTGACGTTTCCTAACCACTCCTAGATTCATTTTTGCTCTTGGGGCAAAATAAAATGAACCTATTTCCTTTTCTATGTAATAGCTTTAAAGTATCTTAAAGATGCAAAATCACTTTATGTTTCTATTTTCCAGGTTCTTTGCTTTTAAATAAGTTCTTAGTATATACTCTTATTTCTAGACTTCTTATGAAACCTGTGATATTTTATTAAACATATTGATATCATCTTTATTAGGTTATGACAGAATACCTTCTTACTGTTGTTAATGTCCTGCATAATGCCATACATGTTTTTCGTCATTAGTCCATATTTACTAAATTTAAGTCATTTCATTACCATTGCATTTTGTTATTTTGCTGTTGGAAAGGTAGAACTATGAGATGGTGCTCTTAGAAAATGTGTCGTTTTTAAAGTAAAGAGATATGGCCCTTTAGTTTATTCTGATAGTCTGCTGGGCCCAACTTGACATCATCAATGCAGATACTGTAGAAAATATTTAATCAAATGCACCGTTTCTCCCATCTTCACATTTTCTTAATTTATTGTGTTGGTGAGAACTAATTTTCATTTCAGGTATCTGTAGAGTTTGAAGACTTTAAATTTTTAAATATTATGACTTCAGAGACTTCTAAGAGAAGGAATTGTATTTTTTAGAGTCAACTATGAAGATGGACTTAGGAAGTGTTTTCCTTTGTCTTTCCATGTAATTATTCACCTCCAACTTTGCTGCTTAAATGAGACTTAAGTGAAATGATGCTTCTAATGATAAGAACTAAGTCATTTCTAAAATGTTTGTATTCTGCCATTATATTTCAGAAAGTATTTCTCAAGCAGGGGTCTTAACAATAAGAATAATCTTTCTTAATTTACTTAGAGAAAATAGCTATATGGGGTTTTGTTATACTTAAAAATGAAATTTAGATGAAGCATATAACCATGATAAAATGACCTTTTATATGCCAAAATAGTATGTTCAGTTTGGGTTTTGAAGAAAAGAAGTGTATCCTGCCTAAAAACAGAGCCTGAGTTTAATGTTTACATTGAGTCTTTATCATGTTCATAACTTGCAGTATTTGATTTTTTAAGGGAAATTTTTTGTTCAATTAGAGTATTAGCAAAACACTAATGACCTTTTCATCATAATGTTTCTGCAGCTATTAGACCATGGATGGAAACCATTATTAGTGTTTTATCTCTTCACTGCTGTACAGTTATTTAAGTGTGGCTCGTAGGAATTGTTGTAGATTGGGTTTCATGGGACGCCTGAGGTATATACTATGTAGATTACTAGATTTCATTTAGTACCCTTGGGATGGGCATTTGTGAAAAGGAAGCAGAGGAAAAGGTTGAATTTTGATTTTGGCCCAGCGAATACCTTTGACCAAATCCAGTGTGAATTCAGTAGCTACAAGTCCCTTTTCAGTTGTCCAGAGTTGGGCTGATATTGCCAGTTCTTTTTAGTTAGCTGTTCTTGGATTTGTCTGTGTATGTGGGCTGCCTGGGTGGAATGTAATCTTGGGCAAAACTGCTCTGTACAGTTCAGACACTACCAGGAGCTGAGCCAGTAACTTTTTTATCAAGAAGGATTGGATGGTGGTATTCCTGTATGTTCCACAGGAATAATACGTTGGGTTTTGTGTAGTTTTGTTTTTGCTTATTTTTCTTTTTATTTCCTCATAAATTTTATTGATTTGCCACTCATTTACATAACTATAATTTTGGGAGAATATGTGTGTACATGCCATGTGTGCACATGCCTCACTCACCCTCCACCAAAGCTCTGGTGCTGCAACCCTACATTACCTTTTGTCCCCTATATTCACCTTCCTTTCCACCCTCTACCTTTGGTAGCCACTATATTTCTCACAGTCTTCTTGTTAGGCCAGTTTGTTTTCTTTGGTTACTTATTTTCTGCATATGAGTGAAACCATAAGCACTTTTAGACTTAGCTCACCTAGCAGAATTACTTCAATATCCATCTGTCCAGAAGAAACTGTTTCATCTTCTTAAATAGCTAGAGTGTATGGTACATGAACTTTGCTTTCATGAGTTGGCTATTGTGAATAATGCTCTTATGAATGTAGGGCTGCATAAATCTTTTCATATGGTATTTTCATGTTCTTGAGGTAAATATCTAGAAATGATATTGCTTGATCTTATGTTATTTCCACACCTTTCCATTTTCCAGATAGGCTGCATCAAATTACATTCCCACCACAGTGTTGCTTTTTTTCACTAACTTTGTTGTTTGTAGTCTTTTTGATATAGGCTGAGATACTTAGCTTGTGGTTTTGCATGAATATGGACAGTTAATCTTTGACAAAGAAACTTTTGTCTATACAATGGAGAAATGAAATCCTCTTTAACAAATGTTGCTGGGAAAATTGGACAACCATATGCAAAGAAAAAGAATGCAGATCATTACTTAACTCCATATCAAAAATTAATTCAAAATGGATCAATACTTGGCTTTAAGACCTGAAGACATAAATACATAAAGAAAATAGAAGATGTACTGGTGGATATTGTCACTACAGAGATGAATTCAGGAGTTAAACTCCAACAAAAAGGGAACAAAAGTTAAAATAAACAAATGAGGTTACGAAAAGCTTTTTGTACCTGAGAGGAACCATTACAGAAGCAAAAAAGGCAATGTATATACTGGGAGAAGATATTTGCATGTCACACCTCAGACAAAATATATGAAGAACTCAGAAGAACACAATAAAAAAAATAAAATTAAAGGGCAAAAGAATTTTTGACCTTTCTTCATTTACTCCTGGCCTATGTAGCCTTAGTGTTTTGGTGACTGAATGGGGTTATCTCCAAAAAGGCATTGTATCCTTTGGCTTCTTTTTTCTAAATAGTGACTGGGATGAAATTCCAGGTCATAATGAGTTGGTTTCTTTTACTCCCCCTAAGTAACCACAGCCTAGGTAATTTTGTTAATACCCTGTCTGGGTAGCTGCCGAAGCTGCTGGAAAATCAAACTTTAATTCAGTCAGCCACCTTGGTTATTTTGTTGTGTTCTAGGGTCCTTGATTGTAAGGGTAATGAGCATTTGTTCAGATACATTGATTACTAAAGCCTTTTAAAATAGTCTATATGACTCAAAGAGGGCATCCTTATTAATATAAAAGTTTTATTTTAAAAGCTGTCGTTTATTCTTTTGTACTTGATTCTTCCAGGTAAAGAATCAGGGTTTGAAGTGAAAATTGTTAGATAAAAATTGATGTTAAAGCTACTAAAATGGTATAAGCAAATTTCCCTTTGATTTACAGGCAGGAAATACTATAGACTTGAGAAGTAAGATGAATGTGTGGAGTGGGAGGGAGTTGGGGTGATTAGTGATCTTTGTCTTTCAGAACTACCCTCCTTAGCCTTCTTCAGAAAAACAAAACAAAACCAAAAACAAACACTACCTCACAAGTTGTTGCAAATGCCTTAAATTTAACTGAATGGTGGAGCTGTTGCCCACCTTCAGTTGACTCTGATATCATTTAGTTCACATTCCTCTTAATCTTACTGAAAAGGCCATTGAAAACAGCAGAAGTGACTTCACTTCCTGTGCCTCCCTCACTAAACACCTGTCAACACCTCCAGATGTCTACCATTCCATTCCAGTATCCATTGCTCAGCCATTCCATGAAGTAACTAAGTGCTACCTGACTGATATTCGGACTGTCAGGACTGACATTTCCTCAGCAGTCTCTTGAAAAAATAAGGACAAAGCTCAGTTATTCAAACTAAAGTGGAAACTCTAAGTGTGCCTGTTAAAAAGCCACACTGGATGCAAGGTCAGACTATACCCCTAACTGACTTACTGTGGCACTATTCTTTACAGAGCTATCTCAATGTGCTGACATTCTAATTCTTGAATGGAAACCACATGTTAACTTGTTTTCTCATCAAAAAAAGTGACTTTCACTAAAAAGGTATTATAAAAGGTTTAAAGGTATTTAATAAAGCATCATGCAGTTTTTAACTAGTTATATAGAGATTTTCCCAAAATTAGGCTAATCCTGATTATTTGTGGGGTCAGTCAGTCAGGATGGATGTTGTGAAATCGGTCCTTTATTTTAGTGGTAGTGCTAAGTGGTATCACCACATCTCTAGAAGGTATTCAGGTCAACTTCAAGTCAGGGTTGTTGCGGATGACAAAATTGGCTTACATTTCTTTGTGGGCCAGCAGATTACAATATGGATTCTGTGTAATTGTTATTACATATTCCTGAACCTAGATTAATGCTTTGATCTAAGTGGACAGGTCAGTTCAGATCCACAAGAAAGCCACTTGGATATTCTAGGCAGACCCAGAAGGTTTATGGGATTTGTCAGATTAATCAGGTTGGTAGATAGAGTGGAATGCTTTGGGGGAAAACTGCCAGGAGCCTAAGACAATTAGAAACACTAAATATATAGTGTCTGTAGGTAATTTTCCACTGGCCTGTTAAATTTCCGCATGTTTTGCAAGCAGAGGCACTGTATGCCTTTGTTTTGTTGGACTGTCCTTTCAAGGATGCTTGTATAATAAACAGGCTTAGAAAAGAGACATAGTGTCTCTTTCTGGAGTAAAGAGCAGGCTTGTTTACTGTTCAGCAATAATAGAGATAATATCTCTCTCCAGAGCAAAGGTCAGTCTTGTTCATTGCGTACTATAAAAGATATGGGCTCCTTAAACTCAGACTTACTCTTTGATTTACCCACTGTGTGTACAATCATCCAAATTTAGACTCATCCATACCCTTACAGTGGGTATGTGCGGTTAAATGAAACTGATACAAATACATAGTTTTAGAGATTTATTTATTTATGAATACAAGGGCTGGGGTGTAGGCCAGAGGTGTATGTGTGGGAGTGGTGGTGAGAGGATTCACCAGAGTCAGAGTGGAGAGCAGAACAGGCAGATTGACTGAACTACACTGCTGAGGGGAGCAGTAGGTGAGACAGGAGAGGTTATTTGACCATGTGGGTCAGTGCCCTGGCTGGGGATTGCACTTGTGCAGCAGTGGCTGGAGATAGCTTGATAGTGCTGAGACCTAACCCCTGTGCCACCAGGGATATAAATACTTTATAAAGCTTATCCTGTTGGCTCTGGTTGGGTACCCCGTAGCTCTGTTTAAAAAAAAAAAAAAAAAAGAAGCAGCCATTTTGAATGTCGATAAAATATCAGATACTTACAATTTTCAGCCTGGAAATGGCATTTAAATGTATTATCTCTAATACAGGTTCACAAACTTCTTGGACTCACTGCCTGTTTTTGTAAATATATTTATAATACAACCACACCTATCTTTATTTGTTTTATCTTTTGTTCTTTTGCACAAGGCAGAGTTGGATTTTTGCAACAGAGATCATATAGCTCACAAAGTAATAAAAAATTTGCCAAGGTCTACTTTAGTACTGTAGCCCGTTATTTACTTTAAATATAATTGCAGTGTGTGTCAAGATAGATGTGCATAGATTTTTACTGCAGAGTTGCTATGGAAGTCATCATCCTTTGGATTGAAGTCTACCTAGTGAGTCCCTGCATTATATAATTTGAATTAAATATATATGAAACACCTTTTTTGCTCATCAAGAACAAGGCTTTCATAGAGAATACAATTGGAGAGAAGGCAAGGGACATTACGTTGGTTAGGCAAGGCTCTACACTTTACAGATTCCAGGGAGGAGTGGAAGGATCACATAATAAAAGGCTGAAATATTGCTATTAAAGTTTTATATTTTTATCTAAAGATCTTTGAAAGTCAGATAAAAAGTATTCATGAAAAACAGTCAAATAAAACAGGTTGGAACAACAATAGTAACAACAAAGGTATTGTTTGTGATGTTGATAAACCATGCCAATTACTGATTGTTTTTGGAAAAGGGATGCCCTCTCATTGCATTCTCAGGTGTGAAGATAGAACCTTTAAATGATATACCAATTGATGCTTAGGAGAGAATTAAATTGATTTTGTTTTAACAAGACTTTGGTAAGAAAAGTAAAACCAAACCGTTTTAGAGTTTGGTAGCCTGGTAAGAAGGGAAAGGAATTGATAATTTCACATGGGAACTTGAATTTTCGTAATCTATCAAAGGAGAAAAAAGACAACTTCTCAATTGTAGTGATCAGAATTGACAAAAATAGTTTTTTAGTGGGACATATTAAAGATATTCAGAAGTATTTTGCATACTGCCTTTTAGTTATAGGGGTGTGTTTTGACCATTTTGCTATTTGTTAATAAAAATATATAATTTAAATATAATTTAATACCTTTGTTTAGATTACGTTAGTGACAACATCTTACAAATTTATAAAAATAGAATCATGTCTAATTGTACATTTGGTTTCCTAATGTTAAAAAAAAAATAGGGTTATGATATAGTGATTGTCCCAGAAAATCTGGGATAGATGTGCCATATATATGTAGCCCACGGCTAACTGTGATCAGTAGATGAGTGATGGACCTATTGTTGGTTTTGAAATACAGGCAAATGGATTTTGTGTATCTTTTGAGATCGTCTTGCAAAGAGTTAAATATGTTGTGAACATTGTGATAGTATTTCTTCAAGTGCAGAGTTGGACAGTATCTTACATTTCATATTGATAGGAATGCTTTTATTTTTAAGGTTTTTTTTTTTTTTAGACAGAACTGGGGTACAGGCCAGAGGTGCAGGGGCAGTGAGAGGATTCACCAGAGACACAGCAGGGAGCAGATCAGACAGATCAATGAAGTACACTGCTGAAGGGAGCAGCGGGAGGTTCAGCAGAGGTCTGCTGTGCCATGTGGGTTACCTCTGGGGCAGGTGGTAATTGAACTCATGTTGAGGTGGCTTTAGCTTCTTAGTGCTGTGCTTTAACCCGCTGCGCCACCAGGGAGGGCCTTGATAGGAATGCTTTAAAAAAAAAAAAGTTTATTTTTATATCATTTTGTGCCTTTTTCCATCTCAGTTGTAATCTCTGTGGGCTTCCCATCACCAAATAGGAATGCTTTTTTAAAGGTATTTTTTCCTTTCTGGAAAGACAGAAACTAATGAGGAAGAATCTTATTTAACGTTTTGCCTAACTTACATATATTAAATTTTGCCTAATATATGCAAATATTTGTATATTAAATTTCAAAAATGTTCATGCAACCTAAGGCAGAAAAGCAACCATATCTACCAAACCATGGTAAAGAAATGAATGTCCTAGCCCCAACTACCCCAGCCAACAAGCTAAATAAGATCACTTGAGAAATAAATAAATGGATTAAGTGGTTTATTTTTCTGCATGGGCAGTTAGGTAAGCATGTTGTTTCAGGTGGCAGATAAGGAAGAATTCTGGGACTGTGTAGGTAGAACAATGCTAAGCCTTCTTCTAGTTCATGAGGGAAGACTTCATGGAAGAGGATGAGTAAGTGTGGATAAGCAGCTATCTATTGTATGAGCTTCAAAATCAAGAGGAACAAACTATCAGATATTTTTGAAATTAAGGGTAATGAGCTTTAACTGCACCTCAAGTTCCATGAAATGAATGAAAGAGGTAAAATCTATCATTGTATGTATTTATTTACTTTAGAGATTTATTTATGCATACAAGAGCTGGGATGTAGTCAAGAGGTACAGGCTGTGTGTGTGAGAGTGAGAGAGGATTCATCAGAGACAAAGTGAGGAGCAGAACAGGCAGACTGACTGAAATACACTACGGTGGGGACTAGTGGGCAAGCCAGGAGAAGTCTGCTGCACCACGACAGTCAGCTCCCTGGCTGGGGATTGAACTCATGCTGCAGTGGCTGCCAGTAGTTTCATAGTGCAGAGAACTCTTTCTCTTACAGGGATTCCCTCAACTTGTATTCATTTTAGATTTGATGTGTTACTAAATGTGTTTATTTCTTTTACCATGTATTTCTCTTTAGTAAGATTAAGAGAATTCTGAGGATGGGAATTATCTTTTTTGTTTCTTTTGTGTCCTACATAGAACAAATTTATATACTCATACTAACAAATTTTAGTTTTATTTTCAAGTATGGAACACTTGAGCATTTTGCTAGCTATTGGTCAAAATGTGAATGCTTTGGGACCGAGTTGGAGTAGAACCCTAAAGTGTTTCTAGCTTTGATGGGTTAAGTTGAGGTCAGAATGTTACACTGAAATTGGAAGACAGGTAAGATACTGAGAGCAGTAGGTTAGACTAGTGGTAATTGGACAGGAAACATTTGCATCAGTAGTGGCTTAATATACAGATGTGAATCAGGATTCTCACCAGTCGTGGGTAAATAGTTTGGGAATTCTGTTCAGAATGAGACCTGTACTTCAGAATCTGTAATAAGAAAAACATTCATATAGGATAGGAATGAAGATAGAATTCTTGTTATTGGCAAAGAAATAATTTCTTTGACATTACAGTTGTGACTGAAACATAGAAGATTAAGCTTTATATTTATTTTAGGGTTTTGACCTATTTTGAAAGAAGTGTGTTCTGAATAGCTTTAAATTTCTTTTTAATTTTGAAGCCTGGTGATCATGTTGCTTGGACAGATTCTCTCTTATTAGGCCATGGGAGTGGTAGAAGAAAATAATATCCTGACTTTATGGGATTTCTGAAATGAAAGGAGAGAACAGGTTACTATTTTTGGTTAACACAGTGCCAGGTGGATTTCGTACTTTTTGGATACTGGACCTTTTCCTCTCTGTTGATATATAGGACCATTAAGTGTTATATTTATACAATTAGGGAATTGTAAAAAAATATTTTTTTGTTGCCATACTGAGAAGTTAACTGGTGTTATGAGAAATGATTGATAGCTTTTCCAGTTTTTCCTTAAGAATGACATTAGGAAAAGATTGACCTGTGTTATAGAGAATCTGTTTAGCTATGGGATTTGCTTCCTGTCTCTGCTAGTTTTCTATAATTATTGAGCACCTGATATCTGCCAGATATGTCTTTAGGCACTCTGTCACACCTTTTATTTAATTGTCATGGGAATCTTAAAAGAAAGTGGTGTCCCCATTTTTAAAGATGACAATATTGAACTGTACTTTATAAACTAGATTAATTAATCCTTTCCAATCTCCTCCCTCTCTCCCCTCCCCTCCCCAAGAATATATACTAGTTGGTGACAGTGCCTTTTAGTCACTTCTCTCTTAATCAGTTATACTTGAATTTTCTTCCATATTTCTGCTGCAACCATGTGAATTATATCCTAATATGGTCAGTTGTATTTGTTCCCAAACTTTTTTTTTTTTTAATTTATTCATGCATACACAACTGGGGTACAGGGGAGGTGCAGGGTCGGTGAGAGGATTTACCAGAGAGAGAGTGGGAAGAAGAACAGGCAGATCTAAGAAATACACTGCTGAGGGGAGCAGCCATGTGGAATCACCTCCCAGGGGGATCGAAGTCATGCTGAAGTGTCTTTAGCTGTGCTTTAACCTGCTGTGCCACCAGGGAGGGCCCTGTTCCCAAACCTTTAATCCTATACTTGAAAGAAACAAACTCAACACTGGGAGCCTGCACTAGCAGTTTGGTGACTTACACAAGAAAGGAAATGTGGAATGCTACGAAGAATGAGAGGCCATATACATAAAAATGGTCTAGATCCCAAGTTTAAAACCAATTAAAAAAATAAGACTCAACAGAGTGACATACGAAGATGAAAGTGTCAAGATTAATGTTAGAATGATTGGAATTCACAGCTTTAGAACTATTGCTGCTCCCAAATTAGCTTACTGTTCTAAGACCTGACTGAAGAATAAAACCAATCTAACAATAAAACCAGCTAACATTGGGTTTTTATTAATAGTAGCTCCAGGTATTCAAGAAACATGCACACTAGGCATGGGACTCATTTTTTTCTTGGGATATTGGATATAAAGAAGGGGAGGAAGTTCTTCAAAATAGAAGTCTGAGTCTAGGTAAGGGTGATTCTTATATCAAAATGTTGGTAAAACATTTAAGGTAATGCCATGTTGATTTATTTTTGAACTTATGATCATGTATTATATAATATAGCCAAAGAGGAATAGAGCCTAATTCAAGTTTAGTTCTGTCTGATTTATAAGCTTATGTACTTTTTACTAAGTCATACTTATTGAGGTTGTTTCTGGGTCTCCTGTTTCTTTTTCATATCTTTCTATCTTTGCATTAGTTCCCTGAATTTTTCCTTTGGGACTTTGATTACAGATTATATCTTGTTTTATTTAGGATAAGAATATTTCTGAAGCTGAAAAGCTTATGTCAAACAACATAATGGAGTAGAATTGTAGCCTACAATAAATGAAAAGAAAATTACACTTAGGCGCTTTCAATATAACCTGAAATACATTTGGTTTCCAGATTCAGACAAATTATGTGGGTACCTCCTTGTACGGTGTTTTTATTTACAAAGGCAATATATATGCATTTTTTCCAGAAGTTATTACTATGAACAATCTGTGAGTTAGTGTGATAGAGCATAAAAAAATAAATGAAATCTTAAACTGCATGAATAGAAATTGTCAGACTAGTTGAAACTAATAGTAGCACTGTCATCTTATATGGGCTGATAAATTCATTTCATACTGTTAAGAGTGTCACTCATCAACTGTAGTGACAAGTGGTTATGTTTATGGTTTGAACAACTTAAAATAGTGAAGGGGATGGAAAGATTAAAATCAAATGGTAATAATAATCCCAGATTTTTGAATGTTGTTGTGTAAAAGAGAAAATAGACTTATCTGGTGTTTTTTTAGAACAGTGGTGGGAAAAATATTTTTGTAAATGGTCATGTAAATATTTTTGACTTTATGTTGCAGCCTTACAACTCTGCTATGTAATTCTGTAACATGAAAGTTATCTTAGACAATATGTGGTAAACAGATGGGCATGGATGTTTCCAGTAAATACTTATAAAAACAGACAGGTCTGTATCTTACTAGCTCCTGCTCTAAAAGTGCAGTTTTCCTCTCAGTTTCAGGGATAATTTCACAAGATTGTGGTCTCAGCTGTGGAAAAGACTATGTTGAGAGGTCTAGGCTGAATTATTATAGCCATCAACCATGCTAGGTAAGACTCTAGCACAAACATGGAAGAAAAGCCAGATCCGCTTACCTTACCAATTTTCTTTGCTTTTCTGACTGACAATTTACCTCATTTAGTTGTCAGACGGTTTACAATTTAATGGGAAGAGATTTAGGCCAGAAAATATCTGTATTAAACTTTGCCTGATTTTATCTTAATGAATTGAATTCATTATTTTATTTCAATATTTATTTTAGTGTATATATATAATTACTACATATATGTTAATATATTCTTCATTGAATACTTGAATATACACATTAAAGAGTATCATTTATTGATTTGTGCATATTAAGCCATCCTTGCATCAACAGAATAAATTTCACTTGGTAATGAATTAGTATCCTTTCAATGCATTGTTTAATTCAGTTTGCTAAGATTTTGTTGAGGATTTTTGCATTTATATTCATCATGGATATTTACCTATACCTTTTTTTTATTGCCCTTGTCTGCTTTAGGTATCAGAATAATGTTAGTCTCATATAATGTGTTTGGAAGCATTCCCCCTCCCTCAATATTTTGGAGAGTTTGAGGCATTAGATAGGCATTAGTTCATTTTTTTAAAGTCTGGTAGAACTCACTAGTGAAATCATCTGGTGTCTGGGCTTTTGTCTTTTTTTGGAGAGACTTCCTACTGGTATTTCTATTTTCTTGTTTGTAATTGGAATGTTCAGATTTTTAGCTTTCCCTGATTCTATCTTGGAAGGTTGCATGTTTAAAACATTTTAATTTCTTCTGGGCTGTCCAGTTTATTGTAATATGTAGTCTGTTATGATCTATATTTCTTAGATGTCTTAATTTTGCCTTTTCTATTTACTTATGCTTATAGAATTGGGGTACAGGCCAGAGGTGTGGTGGGTGAAAGGATTCACCAGAGACAGAGTTGGGAACAAAACAGGCAGATGTATTGAAATACACTGCTGAGGGGAGCAGCAGGTGGGTCAGAAGAGGTCTGCCATGCCATGTGAGTCACCTCCCTGGCCGAGATCAACCTTATGCCGCAGTGGCTTCTGAGAGCTTCATAGTGTGGTGCTTTAACCCGTTGTGCCACCAAGGAGAACCCTCTGTTTCTGATTTTATTCACATTGTCTCCCTAGGCAAGCTATAGGCTTGCCGGTTTTGCTTACCTAATTTTTCAAAGAACCAACTTTTGGTTTCATTGACTCTTCTGAAACAAACCCTACAAATCTGACTATAGATTTGAGTTTATAAGAAGGGAGCAGGGAGCAATGGAGGGAAGGGCCCTAGGGACTATGATTTGGATGTTTTGGTGGTCGGTGTGCTGTTGTGGTAACATATATATGGCCCATGCCTCCTAAATCATCAGTGTTGCAAATTATTGTTACCTCAATAAAAAATAATGTAATTAAGAAATGTATAATTCAAAAGTTTTAAGGTTTATTTGACACATATAGTACATGTCCATCAGTTTAGGCAGTTGCCTTATATTCCTTTTCAGTTTTCTTCAGTCCCTGTCCCTTGGAACCACTCATCTGATTTCTAGCATTACAAATGTTAGCCTATTCTACAAATCATTCATAACAGTGAAATTACACAGAATAAGATCTTTTACTTTACATCTTTGACTCAAAAGATGTTTTTGAGATCCAGTTGCTTACATACATCAGAAATTGGGGATTTTTGTTGTTCCTGAATAGTCGTTTTCCATATACTAGTGTTTTCCCATTTATTTGTTGATGAATGGTAGGATTATTTACAGTTTTTGACTGTTACAGATAAAGCCATTGTGAAGTTGGACAAATCTTATGCACGATTATTTCCATTCTAGAATAAATATCTGAGAATAGAGTTTCTGGGTGATATTATAAATGTATGGTTAAAGTCCTATAAAATTGAAACTTCTCTTCATATTGATTGTTTCATTTTACAGTCCCACAAGCAATGCCTGATTGTTCCAGTTATTTGATATCCTCTGTAACACCACTGTCTTTTTAACTTTTAGCCATATACATGGGTACTTGGTAGTCTTTCATGATCCTTTTAGTTTATGTTGCCCTGATGATTGATGCACTACCATTTTTCAGGAGCTTGTTATCCATTCACGTATCATTGCCATTTTTAAATTGACTTGTTAGTTTTTTATTGAGTTAAAAGGCTCATAATTTTGGGTAAGATCTTTGTTAAGAATATGCATTTTTAGTATTTTCTCTGTCTTTTCATTTTTTAACAGCCTTTTAAAGGGTAGTGGGGTTTAATTTTGATGGAATCATATCAAAATTTCACTTTAGTGATTTTTTTTTTTCTTTTAAAGATTTACTTTTATTATTTTATACACACAAAAACCGGGGTGTAGGCCAGAAGTGTGGTGGGAGTGAGAGTATTCACCAAGATAGAGTGGCAAGTAGCACTGGGTAGATCTACTGAGATCTACACTGCTGAGAGGAGCAGCGGGTAAAATAGAAAAGGTCTGCTGAGCCATGTGGATTGGCTTCCTGGCTGATACTGAACTTCTCTGATAGTGCTGAGACAACCCTGTGCCATCAGGGAGGCCCTGGTTAAAGCTTTTCTTATTCCATCTTAAAAAAAAAAAAAAGAAAAAGAAAACAACTTTTGTTTATTCCAAAATTGTGAAGATCTTTTCCCTGTGTTTTCTTCAGTATTTTTAAAATTTACATTTAGGTCTTTGAACCATTTCAAATTAAATTTTGTACACAGTAAGGGTTGAGCTTTCTTTTCCTTCATAAGATTCTTGTTGTTTTAGTACCATTTGTTTGTTTAGTACCATTTCTTCGTTGATGATTTTTTTTTTTTTAAGATTTATTTATTTGTGCATACAGAACTGGGAGTACAGGCCAGAGGCTCAGGGGCGGCAAAAGGTTTCACCAGAGACAGGGTGGGGAACAGAACAGGCAGATCAACGAAGTACACCGCTGAGGGGAGCAGCGGGCGGGTCAGGAGAGGTCTGCCGCGCCATGTGGTCACCTCCAGGGCAGGCGGGAATCGAACTCATGCGGAAGCGGCTTTAGATTCTCAATGCTGTGCTTTAACCCGCTGCGCCACCAGGGAGGGCCAGTTGATGATTTTTTAAAGAAGATTTATTTATTTATGCATAGAAGATTTTTGTTAGTGTCTTAATTGAAAATCATTTGACTTCATGTGTTTGATTTTATTTCTGGATGTCTAGTTAATTTATACCTACCTCAAAATGTCTCAGTTACTTTAGGTTTTTGATAAATCTTGAGATATTGTGAGTCCAACTTTGTATATCTTTTTAAAAATTAGTTGGTGTATTCCTTGTGTTTATATTTTCATATCTATTTATTTAATTCATACAAACTTTTGACTGGAATTATATTAATTCTGTTTGCTTATTTTTTTACTGTACAGTCTGTTTATGAGGAAAAAATATAACATTTGTATGCCTTGTTAATAGGGATGTTTTAAAATTTTGTTCTTACAACCAACATGTTAAAATTGACTTCTTTTGGTTTATAGTTCTGTGGATTTTAACACAGTAGATTTATGTGTGTCTTACCACAATCAAGATGCAAAATAGTTTTATCATACAAAAAACTAGCCACTTCCTCTTTTCCTCACCTTTTCATCCCTGAGAGATCTGTTACTCTAGCTTTATCTTTTTGAAAATTTCCTATAAATAATTGTGGCATTTCAAGTCCAACTTCTTTAAACATATTACATAACTCTGAGATACAACTATGTTGTTGAATCCATCAAAAATTTGTTCTGTTTTATTGCTGAGTACTATAACATGTGGATGTACCAGTTACATTAGTATGATAAAGAACAATTGTTTTGTTTATGGTTATTAAAGAATATGATTAGAAACGGGTATGAACATTTTTGTACCAATTTTTGTGTGAACATAAATTTTTCATTTCTGTAGTGTAGATATCTAGTAGTAAGACTTCCAGGTCATTTGATAATTATGTGCATTTTATTATTTTATTTACTTAGTTTAATATAATAGTTTATTTTTACATCATTTTGTGCCTTTTTCCATCTCAGTTATAATCCCTGTGGGCTTGCCATCACTGAATCTCACTGTGTGCCATCACCAAATCAACTGTGTGCCATCACCATAGTTCAGATGTGCACTTTATTTATTCATTTATTTATTTGGTTTTTTTAAAGATTTATTTATTTATTTGTGCATACAGAACTGGGGTATAGGCCAGAGGCTCAGGGGCGGTGAGAGGCTTCACCAGAGACATAATGGGGAACAGAACAGGCAGATCAAGAAGTACACTGCTGAGGGGAGCAGTGGGCGGGCCAGGAGAGGTCTGCTACACCATGTGGTCACCTCTGGGGCAGGCGGGAATCGAACTCATGCAGAAGCGGCATCAGCTTCTCAGTGCTGTGCTTTAACCCGCTGCGCCACCAGGGAGGGCCCTGTGCACTTTATTTTTAATAAATGTTTCTTATTTTGTAAGCAATTGCATTAAGTAGAGTTAATGTAGAAAGTATAGGAGGGAAGAAAAAAATAGTGAAAATATTGCTCATTGTTTCTACTGAAACTCAGCACTACAAAATTCTTGTTTTTCTTTCCTACTTCCCAGCCTTGTCTCATGCTTCATTTCTTCCTTTACCTCTTACCTAACAATAATCGTATTAAAAATGATTTAATATCTATTTTATTTCTCTTATGTATAAACTGCGTTTGCATTTAAGATTCATTAAATGACAGCTTTTTAATCAGCAAATGACATAGTAGCTAGTGTTTATATAACTAGAATATATATTTGTAGAAGTGAGTTAATGTGAGGGATCCTAGGCAGTGTGACTGACTAGCATTAGCTATTTTCAAATGACCAGCTTTCTTTACTCATCAAATCCTGTTAGTTGAGTGGCTCTGGATTCTAACCAGGTGCCTCATCTTAGGTATGATATAATTAATGCCAGACATTTTCTTTGCGTTTAACTGAGTAGAGACTTAAGACAGCTAAATATTTGCCCTTATTTATTATGCACGTGATTATTTCTAGAGAGTAGAGTTTTCAACTTATTATCAATCTGAAAGGAATTATTTGTGACTATAAAGCAAATATTGTGGAAATGAGGTCTTAGAAATCAGATGCTCCTAGGTCCATATTTTTCCTACTTTTTGCCCTTACTTTTAGTACTGTGGGCTACTATTTTCAGAGTGTTGACCTTGTCAGGTGACTGGTAATGCCTTGATGTGGCCTTGTGGAACTCAGATAAACACTTAAATCTTTGTATTTGGCTGGAGTGCTAGTCACTGTTGTTTCTGTCACTTTTACAGCCAGAAGCTTGGCTAAAAGGATTGTTTGGCTTGAGGTATGGGGGATTAAACCAGTATCTGAGTCTTTCTGACTTGGCTTCTCACCAGAGTTGGATGTCAGAGAATATCATTAGTCAGAATTTGAAATCAGGAAATGTAGGGTTCTTTTACTTATTAAAAAATCGGATAATAGCTACTGGTTCTGGGGAATATGAATAAGCACATACCATGCTTTCTTTACTGTTGAATGTAACTGTAAAATCTGGACAGAAGACACAGTAAATACCAGATTAAAGAAGAACATCAGGTTTTGAAATACTACCAAATCTCTATAATTCCCTGGCCTAAATGCAGTTCAGTCAGAAAACTGAATTGATCTCTGTGATTTAGACAGAAAAAGATCGAGAAACCTTCTAGTTCTGCCTGAGAAAACTATGAAAAAATTAGAGTTAGCATCTTCCACTGATGTTTTTCTTTATTTTTACAACCCATTTCCAGTGTATCATGAGGTGAAAATCAATTGGTAAATGGATATCTGCAGGAACTAAACTCTAAGAGAGCAAAGAGGAAAAAACTTAAAGAGAAATGATGAAATTAGTCCAGTCCTCTCTCACTCTTGACCTGTAGAACTGGGGTATAGGCCAGAGGCACAAGGGCAGTGAGAGAATTCACCAGAGACAGAGTGGGGAGCAGAACAGGCAGATAAACAAAGTACACTGCTTAGGGGAGGAGTGGGCGAGCCCGGAGAGATATGCTGTGCCATGTGGGTCACCTCCAGGGCTTGGGATTGAACTCTCACTGAAGTGGCTGTGGCTAGCTTGCAGTGTTGCGTCCCAACCCATTGTGCTACTGAAGAGGGTCTGAATTGCACTTTTATAAGAATCTGATCCTACTTAGCATTTCAAAGACTGAAAGTTGATAGAACATCGAGGAAAAATCCAAATAGCCCTGCAAAATCTTTGAAGACTGGACCTTGTAGAGAGTGTGCTAGAACTTTCAATTCCAGCCTGATCATGTCAGCTGCGTATGGAAGCAATATGCAATTATTCTTAAGATTTAAGAAGATCCCTCGCATAAGAATATTCTAAGTATGTTATTTAAAATGTCAAGGATATAATCCAGAATAACTCAATATAAATAGAAAGAGATATAACTCACATTGGAAAAGGCAATAACAAATATTTCCTTTTTTCCTCTAAGATTTATTTATTTATGCATACAAGAACTGAGGTATAGATCAGAGATATGGGAGTATGAGAGGATTCACCAGAGACAGAGTAGGGAGCAGAACATACAGATTGAGTGAAACACACTGCTAAGGGGAGCAGCCAGAGAGGCAGGAGAGGTCGACCCTGTCACATGGGTCAGCTTCCTGGATTGAACCTATGCTGAAGTGGCTTAGGATAACTTCATAGTGCTGTGCCTTAACCCTTGTGCCACAAAGGAGTCCCCTATAACAAATATTTCTAACATAATATAGATGTTGAAATTAGTTGAACAAGACGATAAGTCAACTGTTAACAAAAATTATTGCAAATACTCCTGTAAATTGTTCAGCTAAAAGTATCAGCAAATAACGTATAAATGAAAAAAAAAAAAAACAACTGAAAGATGCAGTGATCACAATATAAAGTTATTATTTAATTCTTACATGCTCACTGGATATATTGAAATGTATTCAATAACAGAATGAAAAGTCGCTGAATTTGATAGGTCAATAATTTTTTTCCAATGAAAAGGAAAATAACAGAAAAATAAGCACTCAGTTGTAACATTTGTGTCATTGGGCCTTTAAGGAGAGAAGAAATAATATGTTGAAAAAAATGAATATTGACTAGAAACAAATTTGTATAATTTATAGAAATTTAAAGGAGTAAAAATCAATTTTACTTAATGAGAATTAAAAACAAATTTGAAAGAGGTTGTATTACTGGTGGTAGCATGTAATTATTATGTAGCAGTAGTGAATTTTATACTCTTTGGCTGTGGGAATTACTTATTGGTTTCACATTGGTGGTGGCCAGTATTTTAATCTTTCTCCCTTTGCTTCTACCTTGTTACCAGAACTGAATCAATAATTTGATGTGAATAGTAGTAGCAAAATGTTTAGTTCATTTTTCTTCTTCCCAAGCAATTCTTGGTATATATGATAGTTTGGCTTTTTATATCTTCTTTGCTTTAGACATTTCCTATTTTAAAAAACTGTAAGGATGTGAACAACCCCGACAAAGATAGAAAGCAGGTTCTTAACATATTTTCTACATATAGAATTCTATGGAACATTAGTAAAAATTGGCAGCATTGCTTATTTAATTCTAAAGATGCTCCATTAGCTAAATACCCCTAATTTCACAGCTCTGTAGATATTTGGCAGAGATTGTACAGGTTCAGAAGGAAAGTAAACACCAGAAGTATCTATTAGAAGGGACAAGGAATGGAAATAGTTCAGAAATAGATGCCATGAATTGACACATAAGAATTCATATAAAGTTTATTAGTTGAGGTGTTTTACATCATTGATCCTCATGTTAATTTGGTAGTACCTGTGTAGGTTTGGATGCATTGTAACAGTTCTTTAAGCAAACAGTGCTTTTCTGTTTTCCTGAGGATGCTTGGATTGGCTCAGTGATGTGTACTGAAATTGTTCACAATTTAAAAAGTCTTTAAAAAGAATAAACTATGTATGCCAGATGGGTTATTTTTGACCTTATAGTATCCATCCTCTGACATCTAAAGGATGTCAGTCTTGGATACTTCTGCACCTGTCTGTATTCAGTA
The DNA here is from genome assembly GCF_000260355.1 of Condylura cristata. Classification (NCBI taxonomy): domain Eukaryota; kingdom Metazoa; phylum Chordata; class Mammalia; order Eulipotyphla; family Talpidae; genus Condylura; species Condylura cristata. Next base: position 13,764,429 of record NW_004567124.1, on the reverse strand, counting down.
GAATTTTGTTCCTAACTCTTCTCTAAATTTTGCTGGTTTATTGAATCAGTGGACTTTTGCCTTGTTCCAGAAGTTTTTCAAGACTCATAAGGCAATTTATTTGTATAGTGCAAGTTTTCTACTGGGTCTTCTTTAAGAACAAGTAGATTTACTATGTCTTCCTCTGACACTTTTAGCTACTAATCACTTAGTAGTTTCTGAGATTGTGAAAAAGTCATGGTGGGTTGTCATCTAGATGTAGTAATTTCTTTGTATCTTTACTATTCCTTTATTTAATGTCAAAATTTCTGCCTCCAAAATTACATCTTTCTCAGGTAGTACATAAACATATTGGAATACTACTACTACTACTAAACAAACAAACAAAAAGCAACATGAATGAGCCTAGAAGTTATTTCACTTAGTGAAAGAAGTCAGATGGTGAAAGAGGAACACTGTAATTTCACTAACATGGTTATAGAGAAAACAAATGGAAGAGCTAAATAAAGTAAAAATAAGCTTTTAGATTATAAACCAAATTAGTGGTTACCACAAGGAAAGGAGAAAGTGATGGGCAAATAGGGTAATTATATGATGAAGTACAGAATTTGATTTTCAGTTTGGTGGTGAATTAAAGTAGTAGTATTGACTTGTAGTTTTTATTACTGAATTTTATATAATTTTAAAATGCAGGGTTATTTCAGTAAAAATAGGTTAGTAATATTAACACATTATATGGCATATTTGACAATTTAGCACACGCTGACAGTTTTTATAGTGTCAGTAAGTGCTCCTTTCCCCATGAAAAAAATTGCATTTTTCTTGATTATTGTCTCCAATAAATATTGAAGCATGGGATCCCTGAGTTTTTCCTAAGTCTTTCTTCATTCAAGTGAATGAGTGAATAAGAACTTTTATTATTAGAATACTTTTTTTCTTTAAGATTTCTTTTTAAAGACTTGTTTATTTATACAACTGGGGTACAGGCTAGAGGTGCAGGGGTGGTGAGAGGATTCACCAGAGACAGAGTGGGGAGAAGAACAGGCAGATTGATGAAGTACACTGCTGAGGGGAGCAGCAGGCTTGTCAGGGGAGGTCTGCCAGGGCGGGAATGGAACTCTTGCTGAAGTGGCTTTAGCTTCTTAGTGCTGTGCTTTAACCCCTCTGTGTGGATCACCTCCAGGGCGGGGATGGAACTCATGCTAAAGTGGCTTTAGCTTCTTTGTGCTGTGCTTTAATCCTCTGCACCACCCGGGAGGGCCAATTTCAGATTTATAAAAATAACATGAACTGTATTTGTAGAGCCTACCTTGGTATAATGCAAGCCTTTTTTATTTTAAATTTGTAATATTTTGTAACAACCAAATTGATTTTTTTTCCCATTTTATTTTCACCAGTGAATTCAGCATCCAAAGAAAGAGCTTTGGCAAGTGCATAACCTGACTGAAATGTCAGGGAGCAGATGGAAAGGAGTTCCATAAGAATTGGCTGAATAGTAGGAGTTTGGTGTTAACAAAAAATAGCTTTAGTAACTTTCTTTTCCTACAGAAATGATGAAATAATAAGACGAGTTCAATTTTCAAATGAAAGAACAGCTATTTTTATGTTGGTATTCAACAGGAGATAAAAATTCTTTTAAATAAGGTCTTAAAACAATGTTTGGTTTATTTTGAAGAGGTGTGAATTCTTAGAACATTGCGATTATCTCATGCACAGATATAAATACAAAATACACATTTCATACCTAATACAATTATTTTGAATTTTTCTAATGCTACTGTTTTCATTATTAGGATGAAAAGTTGCATTTAGGGTAATTAACTTACACTATGAATTTGAAGGCAACTGTGTTTATATGCTGTTGGGTGTTGTGAAAGTTATTGTAGTCAAATTCTCTGCCTGTATGCATGTTATATCCTTTCACATTTCTGCGTTTCTTCATGGTTTTCAAAATATTTATTGCTTGATCCACTTAACGGATGAGACTCTAAATTATTAACTAACAAATTAATTTTCACAGTTACATAGAAAATATAAGGCAGCAGATTACCTGATATCAAGAACTTATAAAATAAAACGGAAAGTACATTTGAACAAAATAGAGGAAAGGAGCACTTTGGGAACTAAGCAGATTTAGCTCTGATGACTCGCGAATTCTCTGATTACTGAGCATTTAATACATTAAAAATGGGTGTGATCTTCACGAGGAATCTTCTGTGTATCCTGTTGAACGAAATAGTTCTTTCTCTTTGCTTTTTTCCTCTTCTTCAGGGGGATAAATTGGGTGATGTGTCTCTGTTTTCTCCATTTAGGTCCACTTAAGCATAATTTGCAAGCCTTTTCCAAGGTGGGAAATAATTGAGGTTATGGAAATGAAAATGCTTTTTCATGCTAATTTTATAATGTGTGTATGTTGCAAAAGTTAGACAAAGGAACTAAGTTAAACAAAGATCTAGAGCTATTGCCAAAAGTAAAAACAACAATGGCACAAAGAAGAGAACAGAAGGCAGGGGTTAAAGCCAACAAAATCCAAATGTAAATTTGTTAGTTGACAGGCATCACATGTAAATAGGCTTATTTTGGCAACTGTTGGAGTTAAAAATACCAAAGACATCACTTACATAAAAGCAAAAGTAATTAATTTTTTTAAAAAGAAAATGGTCTTTTAAAATTTCTAGTAGCCATTTATTTTGTATGAAGAATATGGCCTTTTGTTTTTGTTAAAATCCATATATTATTCACTTAATCCCATTACTAACTACTGTTTTTCTTCATATTTGTGAAAGTAAATTGGAGTAATATAAGAAGACATGAATGGTACATTAAAAGTTTACTCAACACATTTTTCGAAATCTTTGGTTGGAGCCTATAGTTAGTATCCTTTGTATGTTTACAGCATATTTTATGTTGTGAGTATGATTGCCATCTTCCAGCCCTAAATGTGTGGTATTTACTTGATACCATCATTGAAATGCCTTTTACCTTATTTTATGGCAGAGAATAAGTAAACTGAAACCATAACTGGTGATCTGAGTCAGTTGTAGCTCAGCAGATGACATTGGATGAAGGGAAACAATGTAGGAAGGTCTTTTTGAAGATAAAAAGAATAAAAACACAATTTTATAGAAATAAAACATATAAGAAATGGGCAAAACTTCTCTATATGTGAGAAAACAGTGATCTGTCCCTCGCTAGTGGCACAGCAGGTTAAAGCACAGCACTTAAGCTGAGCAGCTTAGGTGCGAGTTCAATCCCCACCCGTAAGGTGATCCCCGCCTCTAAGGTGACCCACACGGTGCAGCAGACCTCTCCTCTCTCATCTACTGCTCCGCTCAGCAGTGTACTTCCTTAGTCTGCCTGTTCTGCTCCCCACTCTGGCTGTGGAGAATTCTCTGCCCCTGCACCTCTGTCTAGCCTGTACCCCAGTTGTGTATGCATAAATAAAAAAATCTTAAAAAAAAGTGATGTCCCCTCCATCAGATATTATTTAAATGTGAATATCTGTATGAATTTTTGTGTATTTTCCCTTCAAATTGTGTTAGAAAACATTTATTTAAGATAACATCTTTTTATTAAAAGTAAGTTTATAATACAGTATTGGTAGCTTTAGCAGTTTGTTGAATAATAGATTGCTAAAACTTTTTCACTTTGCATGATTGAAACTTTTTTTTAAAAAAAGATTTATTTATTTACTCATACAGAACTGGGATACGGGCCAGAGTTACAGGGGCAATGAGAGGATTCACCAGAGACAGAGTGGGGGACAGAACAGGCAGATCAACAAAGTACACTGCTGAGGGGAGCAGCGGGCGGGTCAGAAGAGGTCTGCCGCGCCATGTGGTCACCTCTGGGGCAGGCAGGGATTGAACTGATGCCGAAGTGGCTTTCGATTCTTAGTGCTGTGCTTTAACCTGCTGCGCCATCAGGGAGGGCCGCATGATTGAAACTTTAAAAAAAATATTTATTTACTTATAATCTAGATCTGGGGTACAGGTCAGAAGTTTGGGGAGTGAGAGGATTCTCTAGAAACAGCATGGGGAGCAGAGCAGCAGATCGACTGCTGAGGGGAACAGTGGGGAGGGTCAGAAGAGGTCTGCTGTACCATGTGGGTCATCTCCCTGGCTGGAGATTGAACTTGTGCTGCACTGACTGCTACAGCTTCATAGTATTGTACTTTAACCCTTGCTTCACCAGGGAGAGCCTGATTGAAACTCTTTATCCTCTGATCTCTGTATCTACCATGGGTCTTTTTTGTTTCTATTAATTTGGCTAATTTTAAATACTGCATGTAAGTGGAATCATGATTTATTTGTCCTTACTTCATTTAGCACCAGGTTCTTAAGGTTCATCTATGTTGTAGCATGTGTTGTCTTTTTTTAAGGCTGAAATGATATTCTATTGTCTGAACATGCATTGTTTTCTTCATTCATGCATCCATTGTCTTTACTTGGCTGTTGTAAATAATGCTGCAGTGAACATGGGAGTACAAATACTGTGGAGATCGATTGTATTTTCAATTATTTTTGATAAATACCCAGAAGTAGGATTATGGATCAGAGTAGTTTTGATGAACCTTTATACTTGTCCATTTTACACACCTACCAGCGGCGTACAGCATTCTAATTTCAATGCTTGTTTTCTTTTTCTGATGGCCATTTTCATTGATGGTCAGTTGTGTTTTTGATTTGTTTATCCGTGATGGTTAATGAGATTCAGAATCTTTTCATATACTTGATTCTTTGTTGAGAAATTAGGTGTTCTTAATTCATTTGAAGCTATTTAAGCAAATGAAATGTCAGTGAAATAGCAGATACTAAATTTCTTCAAATATATTTCTGTATTCAATTTGCATCTCTCTGTTGACTTGTTAGCTGTACTTCCTTTTTCAAGATTGCTTTAGGGACAGTATACAGTCTTACTATCATCTACATGGAGTTTAAGTTTCACCATATCTATATAAAATTCAGAATCTTGAAAGATACTGTTATGTTTACTCATTCTTACTCCTTGTCATAAAAATGCTAGAAGACTGGGCCTTCCCTGGTGACACCGCAGGTTAAAGCACGGCACTAGGAAGCTAAAACCAATTCAGCATGAGTTTGATCACGGCCCCTGGAGGTGATCCACGTGGCGCTGCTGACCTCTCCTGACCCTCCCACTGCTCCCGTCAGCAGTATGCTTCGTTGATCTGCCTGTTTTCCTCCCCACTCTGTCTCACGTGAAGCCTCTCACCTCTGCCCCCACACCTCTGGCCTGTACCCCAGTTCTGTATGCAGAAATAAATCTTAAAAAAAAAAAAGGTTAAAAGGCTTCCAAAACAGTTTTTTTTTTTTAAAGATTTATTTATTTATTCATACAGAACTGGGGTACAGGCCAGAGATGTGGAGGGTGAGAGGATTCACCAGAGACATAGTGGGGAGCAGAACAGGCAGATCGACGAAATACACTGCTGAGGTAAGCAGCGGTCGGGTCAGGAGAGGTCTGCCATGCCATGTGGATCTCCTCCGGGGCAGGCGGGGATCGAACTCATGAGGAAGTGGCTTAAGATTCTTAGTGCAGTGCTTTAACCCGCTGCGCCACCAGGGAGGGCCCCCATTTTGATCATCTTTTAAAAAAAGTTTTTCAATATTTATAATAGCCACTTTAAAATCCTTTCCTACTTTGAACATTTGTGGCATCTTGAAGTATATTAGTACAGAATGCTTTTTTCTTAACAGTGGGCAGCATTGTAATTTCTACGAACATGTTTTAATTTTTTATTGTAAATTGTAAATGATATATTGTAGAAATGCTGGGTCCTCTTTTGCAAAGTTTAATTTTTGTTTTGGTAAGTGACAGCATTATTGGTTGATTATCTTGGGGCGTGGTTTTATGCTTTGTTAAGGCAGGTCTGTGGAAAACTCAAATCATTTATCAAGCTTCTTGAGTTAATTTTCTCGCTAGTACCCAGCAACTGAAATCTGTGCTTTGTTATTTTAGCCTTCCAGTTGTTGCTTTCAATTGTAGGGTTCCTTGTATTCTCTACTTTTATATTTAAGGGAGTTTAAGTGTAAATTTTTTGACATTCACCAACTGTGACTTTCTCCTGTTTCCCCTCTTTGCAACCACATTGGCATTCCAAAAATTCTATTTCTGGCTCCCTAAATGAACACTATGGTGATGATCTGCTTCTCTATCATGTATCATGTTGAATAGGAAGTGTCTTCACTGGACAAACCATATGGATTTGTATTTTACCTATGAGTCTGATTTTGTTTTTTTTCCCCCACTGATGAGGTCCTTTCCAATTCCTTCTAAATTCTGTTCATTCTTTCTGATCTTGATAGATACCTAAGGATAGTATCTTATGTGTCATGTATAATGCATTTTTATCTCTTAGGATGCTGCCAGTTTTCCCATATTTCATTTTCACAGATCTAGAGACAATATTTAAGATTTGGGGAGCAGATTGAATTTTTTGTTCAGGTAATACTGTTACATAATGGAAGAAATTTTAATGTATGCATTTAATTCCTGATAAATAATTTTGACAAGTAGTCCTCTTTGAACTTTAAAAACAAAACAAAACAAAACAAAACAAAATAAAACATGAATTAGAGGTTTTGAAAATGATTTGCTTTTTGCATAGGCACAAATGATCAACTTTATCAACTAGTTTTTTTTTTTTTAAAGATTTATTTATTTGTGCATACAGAACTGGGGTACAGGCCAGAGGTTCAGGGGGATGTGAGAGGATTCACCAGCGACAGAGTGCAGAGCAGAACAGGCAGATCGATGAAGTACACTGCTGATGGCACCAGGGGGCAGGCCAGGAGAGGTCTGGCGCACCATATGGATCTTCTCTGGGGCAGGCAGGAATCGAACTCATGCGGAGGCGGCTTTAGATTCTCAGTGCTGTGCTTTAACCCGCTGCACCACCAGGGAGGGCCCATATCAACTAGTTTTAACAGCTCTAAAAGTTGAGTGGTTGCTTTTTGATGTAATTATTCATTTCTTTAAGTTGTAGGTACTTTTTAAAAATATTTATTTATTTACGAATACAAGAACTGGGGTACACGCGAAAGGTCCAGGGGGTGAGAGGATTCACTAGAAATAGAGTAGAGAGCAGAACAGGCAGATTTACTGAAATACACTGCTGAGGGCAGCAGTGTGCTAGACAGGAGTGATCTATTGATTGGGCCATGAGAGTCAGCTCCCTGGTCTGGATCAAATTCTTGCTGTAGTGGCAGCCTCACAGTGCTGTGCTCCAACTGTTGCACCACCACGGAGGGCCTATAGATGTTTTCAAATGACAAAATTAATTTTATTAATTTTAGACATTAGTTGTGAGTTTGCAATTTAAACTCTGCACATGGTAGTAATTTTTTCTTACATGCTATTGTACTAAACATACATCAGTATAGATAAGAGTGTTTCAGTTCATTCTGTTAGAACACTGTGCTAATGAAGTCTGTTTAGTTGAATGTAGTCTTGTGTGGTGAGTTTTGTACTGAGCTTTGATCATTAACTCTACCCTTTGTGTATCTTTGCAAATTCATGCTGTTCACCAGCACAGCTAGGGAAAGTGAATGTAAGTAGGTAAGTAAAAAGCTGTAACTGCTGGTAGAAAACTTGTCCGCAGTGTCATTTTTATATAGAAACTTTTATTGAGCCTCTATGGATTCAGCACTATAGGTAGTATAAAATAAGAGCTGAATGTTGTTTTCGATCTTCAATTAATTTGCGGACCACATATTTGATGGTTTTCACTTAAACAGTATTACCTCTATGCTGTGTGGCCAGTTTATAAGTATGATGTAAGTACTAGTAAGGGAGATTGGGGAAGTTGTAGAGCAGAGGTAGAATTTAAGGGTAGCATTAACAGGTAGATCTTAAGTATAGAGGAGGTGAAGTATTAGATGTGATATTAATTGCAATGACATTAGTGGATTATACTATACAATGAATATACCTCCCAGTTAAGTTGACAGTGTGAGTGGTAAGACACTGAATGTTAGTTCCTTGCAGTCATAATCTCTGTCTCTTGTGCATCTTTGTGTCCACGGTGCCCAGTATCCTCCTTAGATCATGAGAGCATGTGTGGCATAGCAGGAAATTAATGAATTATTTATTCACTGTTAGGATGGGAAGGGGATAACCCTAACTGTAACTATAACTATATATGTATATATATAAAACTATAACTGTAGTTACAGCTATAGCTATAACTAAATTTTAAAAGGTTTTAAACATAGGAGGAACAAAACTTAACTCATTTAAGTGTTTAACCCATTTAACAGTGAACATTTGTAGAACTAATGAGTAAGTATTCCCTTTCAGGTTGAAGAATTTGAGCTTTATTCTGTTATTAGTGGAGCAAAACTTGGGTGTTCTTTGTTTTGAAAGATTGTTTAAGACGATTATGCTGGTGGGATATTACAAACGTGAAGTATTATAAAAATGTGCTTTAGGTGCATAGGTTCCAATAAAAGTCATATATCATGCAAGCCCAGAATAAAAATGTGTCAATAGGGATGAAAAAGTTGCCTCATCCCTATGAAGGAGACATTTATAAGGAATTCTCATTATAGGGCTAGCAGAGAGAAGGGAAGGGAAAATCAAAGATGATGCCAGTTACACTTGTTGATCTAAATAACTACAGTAGTACTTTTACTTTGGGAATACTAACAATTAGGGTCCAACAGCTTATGGGGAAGAGATGAGAAGTTTGATTTTAAATATAAGTTTTATGTGGTGGTTTATGAGAGATGAAGAGGGTTAACAGGATTTGATGCCATAGAGCAGAAGTGGCCTATGGCGTATGGTCAGTCGTCTATTGTAAAATAAAATTTTATTGGAACACAATCATCCTGTTTGTTTTCACACCATTTGGCTGCTTTTCTACTATAGCAGCAGAATTTAGTAGCTGTGCACAAAACCTAAAATGTTTACTGTCTGGTTTTTTACAGGATAAGTTTGCTGACCTCTGTTACAGAGATCTAAGAAATATTGATCAGGAGGATCCCTTTCTGTTCTATTATATCTGAAGGAATTAATTTCAATCCTATAAACAAATGTTTGCTGAGATCTGCTGCATACCTGGCAGTAGGTTTTGCTGGTGTCATCTAGGAAAAGTCTAACTATAACTAGCAAGAAGAGATTAATGAATTAAGTGAATAAGTTTTAAGGATCAAAGTTGGCTGATGTAAATTTTTGTTTTGGGAGTCTACAAAGAAATAATTAGTAGAGTGAAGAGTGTGTGAAGAAGAAAATTTTAAATACAGGGAAAAATGAAGGAAAATTTTTATAGAGTCTCTCTGAGAGAGGTAAGTGTGTTGGCATTACTGGAATTAATGGTCTAGGACTTGAATGCAGGGAGTATACTGGCTCATTACAGGAAATGAATAGAATTGTTTGTGGAATTAAGTTAAGAATAGTAATTGCTCACACAGCTGTTTTTAAATAGCAAATTGTGTTAGGTAATCAGCAAAATCCACTAGAATGTACTTGATAGTTATGCGGAAACTGCTTTATTGGTACTGACTTATGATCCTAATGGGTACTATAAAAACAAACAAACAAACAAACCAAAAACCTTTGTATGCACTTTGCACATTGGTATGGTTCTGTATGTTTTATGTTTAATGTGGAAGTGCAATTGTAATGTTTTCATCTGTCTTTTCCTAATACCAAACCCAAATACAATTGTCTTGTTCAGGAAGAGCAGCAACATGAACATTATGAGCTCACAGGGCAATGAGGTGTGTTCTCATTGAAAGGAATGGTTTCTGTTTGATTGCTTCTCTGTTTGTCGTCTTCCCTAGACAAAAATGGAATTTTTTATTGTGTGGTTTGATTTTGGTCTATTAATTTATTTCTTTTCTGTTTTCTTCTATATGTATTTTGCGCCGACAGTACTTCATTCTTTTAGATAAGGCTCGCTTTTACTGTTTCATTTTAATTTATAAAATGACATTATAGTATTGCCAATGCCCATTTAAAAATTTTTTTGGTTGCTTCGCTAAGGATGTTAATACACATCTTTAGGTACTCAGTCTTATTTAGAGTTAATATTGTTTCATTTTACAGAATATGCAGAAATCTGGTAGTCTTGTACATCTCTTTACTCCCACAGTTCTGCCTCCCCTTAGGCTGTTTGTCATATGTATTACACCAAAATACCTTGTATTTCCTGAGAGAATGTTATATTTTTTATTTAAATAATTGTGTTTTAAAGATGTTTAAAGGAAAACTGATCTTTTTATTTCTATCTCTGATACTCTTTGATCTTCCAAAGATCCAGGTGTCTTCTGGTAACGTTTTCTTCTTGGAGAACTGCATTGAATATTCATTGTACTGCAGTTCTACAGTCACAAATTCTTAATTTTCTTTCATTTGGAAATATCTTGACACTTCTTAACATTCTTGAAGAATGTTTTTATTTATCTCTCCCCTCTTTGCCCTCCCCCCGCCCCACATTACTGTGAAGATAATGTCTCCAAATTTGCTGATTTCATAGCTTCTGATAATAAGTCTGAAAAAAATGATTTATATGCTTGCTTCTCTGTATGTTGATACATCTCCTTTTTTCTGCCCACTTTTCTGTTTTTGGTTGTCAGGAATTTGACTGTGATGTGCCGAGGTAAGGTTTTCTTATTTGTCCAATTTGAGGTATAGTGAATATAATTGGAATATTTGTATCTTTTCACACCATGTTTGTGAATTTTTTGGCTTTTTAAAGATCTTTTTCTACTCTTACTCTCTTTCTTCTCTAAGTATTCCTTTTAGACTTTCAAGTGTCTTTCTTTTGGTCTCTGAGGCCCTATTATTTTCTTTTAATCTTCTTTTTACCAATTGAATTATTTTCTGTTCATCTGTCACCAGATTCACTTACTCTTTTTTTCCATTATTGCCCTTTTTTTAAACCCATGCAGGAAGTTTTGGGGGCTTCTTTACATTTAAAATAATTTTTACTTTTAATACTTCCATTTTATTACTGTTTTTTTTTGCATTTTCCTCTGATATTTCTAGTCTTTTTATTATAAGCATGTATGTATCCTTTACTTCACTCAGTGACATAGTTCTATTATCTGCTTTATTTTCCTTGTTTGAAAGTCAGTGTGTACTGGTCATCTTGAGGTTGACTTTTGGTGATTATCTTTTCCCTTAAAAGTGGGTCTCATTTCATTGTCAAGAAATTTTGGATTGTACTATAGGTATTATAAATGTTAGTCGTGGAGATTTTTTTTTTCATGTTTCTTCCAAAGAGTTATAAGTTCTTTGTTTTAGTGAGCCATTAATTGGATTAGACTCAAAGTGAAAAATCTCTATGACATTGGCTCATTGGCCACTGTTCAGCTTCTAATTTGATTTTTTCAGTCTCAGCGGAAACTAACTTCATTCTGTCTTGTATGTGTGTGTCAGTACTCAGTCAAGAACTCGAGAAATTTAGGATTCAACTTTATAGCCTCTGTCCTTTTTGGGATTCTGTCCATACTTTCTTGTAACTGATTGTCTTGGCTCTGTCTTCTTTTTCTTGCAGCCAGATAGGTGGTAGGTTTTTTATTTGACATTTTAGTTCCTACATGCCGTTGCTACTTGCCAAGGGACAACAGCTTTAGAAAGGGATACTCATTCTTTTTTGTATTTCTGTTAACTTACTCTGGTTACTGAATTATTATTATTTATGATAGACTCATGTGAATGACACATTTTTTTACGTACTTAACCATTTAAATGTAGAATACTGGCACTATTGCTAGGTACAAAAGGAACATATAAATAAATAAGGTATACTCCCTACAATAAAGTTTGGATGTAGGACATACCTAGAAACAATCAACAGTGTTCAAGACAAAGTAAGTGTAACCTAATTCCTGAAGAAGTATAATTAATTTAGTCTTGGTAGATTTGACACATTTCTCAAAGCATTTAATCTTAGGTGAATTCAAAATGAAAAATTAAATATGTAGAGTGAAAGATGAGGGTTAATATATAATATATGTAGGGGATATATAATAATAGGAGTAGAATATGAATATGTGACAAAACTTAGAATATTTGGAGAGTGATAAATGTCTTGATGAGATAGGAGCATTGAGGTTTTGAAGGGACATAGTAAGTATGGAAACTGAAAGAATATATTGAAGCCATTTTGAAGAATGCAAAGCTGAGGAATCAGTGTTATTCCTAAAGCACCAAAGGATCACACCTGAGGAGTCATTGGATGTGATTCTAATTGGGTTTGTGGTAAGATAAGTGAGCTGACATTGTAGACTGAATTGAAATAGGAGCATAATAGAAAATGAACAATATATAGGACCCAAACCAGAAAACTGTAAATAAAGACAACAAATGGGATCATTACTTGAGCTACTGCTGAGGTTGAAATTATATGATGAATAGTTGACTGGTTGAGGACATTCAAAAGAAGAGTGTTATCAATTAAAGAGATTGCATTTCTGACCACATCTAAATATTCCAGCATCATGCTGAGTGCATGAACCTTTTTTTTTAAATTTAAAATTCCTTTTTTTTTTAGCGGTGTACAAAAGATTGTTTAACAATGTAAGCAAAGAGGTTATTTTTACGTTATGTGATGAAGTAATTTCAAAGTTCTGTTTGTGATTTAAAGTCTGTTTTAGCTTCCAAGGCTAGTAAGATAAGGATGAAGTTTTACTAAAATTTAAAAATAATTTTTGCCCTTTGGAGTTGGATATGCAAAATGACTGCAGAAAGTCATTTGTATTCTGATTGCTTTTCAAAATACTGCTTAGGTTACCTAAATTTAGAATATTTTCTTTGGTTATTGTCTAACAGGGAATGATAAAACCAACAAAAAGGGAACAGTTCAGCCCTACTTTATTAAACTAGTATTATTTCCACTTTCATTACATTCATTTCTTCCATCAAATTTATTAATGCTGTGTTATGCACGGTTTTAGGCACCAAACATAACAGTC
>NW_004567124.1:13703144-13751250 GCF_000260355.1 Condylura cristata | reverse complement strand
TTTCTTTCTCTTTCTGGCTTATCTCACTAAGCATGATCTTTTCCAGCTCCATCCAAGTTGCTGCAAAAGACATGTGTTTCTCTTTTTTGGTTGCCCACATCCTTATTTTTATGGAGCTTTCAATCACAGTAAATATTTTCTCTCTTAAGATGATATTTCAACAGATACCTGAGGAAAGTGAGGGGAAGACGAGTCATATGTCTGGGGGAAGCGTTTTATGAAGAGGAAGGAGCAATTGAAAATCCTTTAGGAAGGAGCATGCATGTTTATTTCAGGAAAAGCAGGAGGCCATGCTGAAACAGTATGATCTAAGAGAAAGAATAGTAAGTAGTAGGAGGTATAGTGAAAGGTGAAAAGTAGAACCTATAAAACATTGTACGCTGTTGGATTTAATTATGATGAAGATGAGACACCTTATGTAGATTTTGAGCATAGCAGTGACATGTCACTGCTTTGATAGTTTTTAAAAAAGTCATTCTAGTTCCTGTTTAGAGTCTACAGATTATAGGAAGGGCAAGAAGAAGAGAGATCTTTTAGGAGGCTATTGTAAAAGTACAGGTCAGAGATGATGGTGGCTTGGATTAAAATGAACATGTTAAAAAATAGTCATAGCCAAATTTTGGAAATGTCAGTAAGATAGATGTAGTGGGATTACACTACACTGAGAGAGAGAGAGTAGTGAAATGAGTCTGGAGACTGAGCCAGAGCTGGAGAACAGCATCACGTGTTTTTAAAAAAAGAGTTGGGGGCCTTCCCTGGTGACACAGTGGGTTTAATAAAGAATTAAGAAGCTAAAGCCACTTCAGCATGAGTTCAATCCCCTGGAGGTGACCCAAATGGTGTGACAGACCTTTCCTGACTTGCCCGCTGCTCCCCTCAGTAGTGTACTTCCTCAGTTGGCTTAGTCTGCCTGTTCTGCTCCCCACTCTGTCTCTGGTGAATTCTCTCACCACCCTAGCTAGCACCGCTGGCCTGTACCCTAGTTCTGTATGCATAAAAAAATACATCTTAAAAAAAAAAAAAAGAGTCGAATGTCTTTAATGCCTCTGTGGAAGAAAACAGCTAGTAATGTTGTTGAGGCTTGGATATTTGAATTGGAGAGGAGTGGTACAGTTACTTCTCTAAATGTAGTGGGAGGGTCTTATTTCCTTGTTTCCAGAAACCTGACAGCTAGTTTAAGGGCTCTTTGGACATAGCTTAAGAGTTTTGTTAGAGTTGGAATGTTAGAGAAATCTGCAGGTTACTAAACAGTTCCTAAGGTGGAATAGAATAATACCTGCTTACCCTATAAGGAATTTACTTTCAGTCCTTTGCAATCAGGCAGTTTCTTTCTTAAAGAGATAGATAGACTAGACATTTCCACTTGGCTTTCTATTTCTTGTTCAATTAAATAACAAGAATGTCCTTTTAAATTGTATTTTCATGGTGCAATTATAGAGTGATATATTTTAAAAAATACAGCAAATCACTGAAAGTTATTTTCAAGTTTTGTCAGTTTGAAAAATTAACCAAGTATCTGGTATACTTTGGCACCAGAAATCTTTTTTTTAAAAAAAATACCAAAGAGTAACTTTCACTGAATTTAAAAGATTTACCTGCAAAAGTGATTTTTACACCTTTTTTTACTGATCTTACTTTTTGCATACTTAAAAAATGCTTTATTTATACTTATGTGAGTTACTCCTCTTAACTTCACTTACAATTTTAATATTTCTATAGCTTTTAAATTAAATGTGTAGCATTCTATAGCTTTTTTTTAAAATGTGTAAATGTGTACCAACAAAGGATTTGTCACTATATTCTAATTGATCCTGTTTTACAGTGACTTTCTAGAAAAAAATGGGTAGATTTGTTTTATGAAAAATGAAGAATATAACACAGCTGTCCAGTCAGATTTCTTTCATCAAATTATTTATTGAATCATCCTCTAGCAGTTGGCATCCTTCAAAGTATATTCTCTTTCATTTATTTATAATGGTGCTGATATTGATATTTTGGAGTACATTTTACTCCAAAAGAAATCTTGGAGAGAGGGAGAGAATCTCCTTCATTTTTCCTACCAACCCTTTGTATCTTTTTTCCATGTGGTAAAAACTTTCTACTAATTCGAGTGTCTTTATTGACTTTTTTTCTTTTCACAAGCTTTCCTATCCTACCTTTCTCCCCATCCTTTCATCCCCCATCTTCCTTTCTCAATTCACTGTGTTCCCATTACCAGCTGAATTATTTTCATACCTCTTACCTCCAAGCAGATCTTGTCTGAGCCTCACCAAACCTTGAATGGTAATTTATGTATACAAACTGTACTATTAATAATCTTTGTTTATAGAGTATATTGGAGGGGCGGAGGACAGAAAAGTCACCTCCAAGTCTGATTCCAGTGTTTGCTATTGGTTAAAGACATTAGAGGTCCATAGGACAGTGTATTTGCATACTAGGAATGAAGGTGTAGGATTAAGAACTGTGAGTTAACTTTATGTCAGTTTCAAGAAAGGATATTTTCGTTAAGGATGGAATGGCAGTGGAGCAGAAGCAAGTAGCAATATCTGAGTTCTTTTTAGAAAAGAGAGTAATGTGAGATGTTAGTTGATGAGAATATTATTTGCTTTTCTAAGTTCTTGTTCCCTGACCCTTCAAAATCTTGTCTTCTACTTTTTAGTCTTTCTCAGGGTTCCAATCTCTTATAAACTCTACTTATAGTAGTTTATAATTCACTTTTATTTATTTTCCTGTTAAGTATTTTATAAAACAAGCACAAAGCTTTTATTGAATTCACAAACCATTGTTTTAGCTATAAAGTCGAATATTTGTTCTTTAGTGAAAAATAGTATGCAAAAATAATATGATTTTCAAAATTGGGGACATGAGGGCAAAATAAAAGTTGAATTTTGTTTAACTCTTTCCATTCAGAAATGTTGGTATTTTCTGTGTAAAAGAAATTCAGTATATAATAGATTAACAAAAAAGGGAATAATTAAAATGTATACAATTAAATTATTGATTAACCCCTTTAATCTTGCTAAATAGAAATAGAGATATTTATTAGAAAGTTAAGTGATTCAGTGTTCTGCTATTTAATTATTATTAAACTTTATGTCTGCCCTCCCTGGTGGCACAGTGGGTCAAAGCACTGCACTAAGAAGCTTAAGCCACTTCCGCATGAGTTTGATCTCTGCCTGCCCCAGAGGAGATCCAAATGGTAGACCTCTCCTGACCCGCCCGCTGCTCCCCTCAGCAGTGTACTTCATCGATCTGCCTGTTCTGCTCCCCACTCTGTCCCTGGTGAATCCTCTCACCCTCCACATCTCTGGCCTGTGCCCCAGTTCTGTATGAATAAATAAATAAATGTTTAAAAAAATTATTAAAAAAAACTTTATGACTATCATTCTAATCTGTCAGTTGGGGGGACTAGCTTCATGGACTATTGAGATCACATATATACATGAGGGAAGGAAAGATAATTGGAAATTATGTTTCAGACCTGTCTCTTTGAATCTTTTTTTTTTTAAGATTTATTTATGCATTCAGAACTGGGGTACAGGCCACAGGTGCAGGGGCTGTGAGAGGATTCACCAGAGTCAGAGCAGAAAACAGAACAGGCAGATCGGGGATATACACTGCTGAGGGGAGCAGTGTGAGACAGGAGAGGTCTGCTGTGCCTGTTTTGGACATATCTTAGTAGAAAATATTAAGTATTGAAATGATGGTATATTTTCTGGTTGATAAATTACTTCTTAGAGATTTATTTCAGATCATATAATTAATGTATTAAGCCTATTTTCTAATTATAATTTCTCTTTCCTACATACCTTGGTCTTATGGCTGAAGCTTTGGAAGGTTTATTATTCCTGTGGTGTTTCTATGTTTGTGCAGCCATTGTCCTTAGCAGAAAGCAGTTATTGATACTAAAAGATGACTCTTGCCTTTGTCAGTGCCAGCCACGACCTTCTACTAAGAGTCTGGATATGTTAACAATGAAACTATAGAGCTCTGAGTTTAAAACCTGACCAGATCCTTGTTATTTATTCTTTGGTATCCTTTGAGTTCTCGGCCATGTCTAGTATCTTTGGTATGCAGTACTTTTTACTTGGGTGGCTTAGTTACCTTAATTACCACTTCTTTATCTTCCTTCATGCTGTGGAAGTGATTAGCAGTACTTGATGAAAATTGAGTGTGTGTTTTCAAAGAATTTCATGTATGCCTTTTAAAATTATGTCTGAAATGTTTCCTATACCATGCAGCTATCTTTTCTATTTCTCTTTTACAAATGTATGTGAAATAATACATAGGCCTTATATTAATTGCTTGCTGTAAGAAAATTCAATCATAACCTAAATATGTTAGCTTTATTATTATAGAATCAACAAAATAAGTTTACATTGTATATTTAGAGAGTTCAGTGAAACTGATTTTTATTGCCTCCTCCCAGGCTCACCATTCTGTTCTGAATTTAATTACTCTAGGAGTCAAATACATACAAATATTTTCCTCAGGTTTATCCATGCTGTAGCATATGTCAGAATGTCTTTTTTTTTTTTAATACTGAATAATACTCCATTGTATGTGTGCATACGGTCACATTGCTAAATGTTTCAATTAATTACAGATCACATATACAACACTAGCCCCAGTAGAATGTACATTTATCCAGGTACATGCAGTAACTAATTTGTGTAATTACATTCAATGACCTTCATGCAAAATGAACTTGCCTAATGACACATTTCTTAGAATTTATCACCCTCAAATCTCCTGTGACTGCACCACATTTTATTTTTCCATATATCCATCCATGTATGCATTGCTTTCACCTTTTGGCTATTGTAAATAAAGCTGATCTGAACATCGTTGTACAAATATTTGAGACCCTGTTTTTGTTGTAATTTACTTTGGCTGCATGTTATAAAATGTCATAATACAGATAGAGAAGTGGTTCTAAATGGAAAGTATGCCATTTGAAAGTAGTTTTGTATTAGTGAATTGTGTAGGTAAATAAATAGCTGTTGTCTTGGATTAGGTCTCAGGAATCCTATCTGCTGTAGTGCAGTGCTCTTTGCAAAGAAAATAGCCCACAGGTAACTGGTGATACTAGAGAGATGGTAACAAAGTATGTATTTACATGGTACTTCCCAAATTTAAAGAATCTGTTCAAAATTAGTAATTTTAATAAGAATTCTCTGAGAATGAACAAACACTCCATTTCTATATTCAATCTTATCTTTTCAAAAGCTTTGGTTCACTTGAAATTGTGTTTGGAGTATTGTCTATAGATTAGGCACTTAATCTTCTCTCTATATATGTTTTTTAAAGACAAAAATATACTTAAAAATTCATTAGGGTCAGATTGTTGAAAGGAATAACTGAAATATCAACCAGTATAGTCTACTTGAAAACCCTTTTCACAGGTGGTTTTTATCTTCCCTTTCAATTGGCAATTCTGTGTTTACAAAAGAACCTTGGGACTCATGGAGAGTTTATGCCATTTAATTTACTACAGATCACATTCTCATCTCAGAGAACTTCAAGGAATGTTTCTGGAGAGAAGCTGAGGCACTAAACACTAAACTGAGCAGAATGTTGTCTTTATCACCTAGAGTTTGTGCAAGCAAAAATGAAACAAAATGGTCAACTATTTGTATTTCCTCATAGAAATAAGCTCAGAAAGAGTCGGAAAAAAGAGTACCCTATTAGATAAAAAAGACCGGTTCTCAAAATAAAAAGGGAAAATGGCTGAATTAAAAGCTCTCCAATTCTTTCCACTTTTTCTGGGGACTGATTGAAAGGTGCAAATAATGGAGTCAGAATGTCAAAAGATACATTAAGACACACAATAAATTGTTTTGTCCTTAGTGATCGCTGACCCCTTCTTGCTTTGTTTCTCCTTTGCAGTTTGCATAAGAGTGGATTCACAGATTTTGGTCAGTTTGTGTGTAATTTTAGACGAGATTTTACCAGGATGAGTTTTCATGTCATTTTGATATAACTAATTTTGTTTTGTTAAGGTTTCCTATAGATTGATGTACTTTAATGTCTTCAGTTAAAATGTGTCATTACTGTCTTGATAGAAACCAGTTATATTAAATTGAATTGATGTTTTAGTTGTATTATCATTATTTTTTAAATAAGTGAATGCTCCATTGAGTGATATTTTATTCCTAAACATCTTTTTTTTTAAACTTTTTAAAAAAGATTTATTTATTCATACAGAATTGGGGTACAGGTCAGAGTTGCAGGGGCGGTGAGAGGATTTACCTGAGACAGAGCGGGGAGCAGAACAGGGCGATCAACGAAGTACACTGCTGAGGGGAGCAGCGGGCGGGTCAGGAGAGGTCTGCCGCGCAATATGGTCACCTCCAGGGCAGGCGGAATCGAACTCATGCGGAAGTGGCTTTAGCTTCTCAGTGCTGTGCTTCAACCCGCTGCGCCACCAGGGAGGGCCTAGTTGTATTATTTTTTAACTTGTGTAGTGCTTTATTTGCACGGTTCTGATTTTGTATGTATTCAAAAAGACAAAAGAGCTAATGGAGCTGGAAAAGTTTAGTCCTACCGAAGCATTAAAAACAAAAAGCTAAAACTTACCAGATAATGATACTAGTTCTGAAATGAATATGTTCAAGTTTTTTAAATTGAAGTAGTATTGTGTTACAGATTTTTGCAAATTTCGGGTAACAGTGTCATTAACATTCAGTATGAATATACTCCATTGGGTTCACTACTCAAAATACAGTTCTATCCTTCACCATATCATTCCCCCTTTTATTGCTGCTTATCTACTCCTTTACCTTTATACCCTTTTGGTATCCTCTAATTGGTCTTAAAGTCCAAAAGTTATTTCACTCTTTTTAGTTCATCTGTCTGTTTTCTCTAGCTAAATACATGAATGGAATCTTACGATGTTTGTCTCTCTCCATCTGGTCTGTTTCACTTAGCGTGATTTTCTCTAGTTCTATCCGTGATTTTGCAAATGACAGGATTTCTTCTCTCTCTCTTTTTAAAATAGCTGAATAGTATTCAGTGGTGCATATATACCACATCTTTATTCATTTATGTGTTGATGAGCACTTAGGTTGTTTCCAGTTCTTGGCTATTGTAAATAATGCTGCAGTAACATCAGGGTGCATGTATCTCTTTAAATTAGTGCTTTTGTATGTATGGGTGTGTGTTGTGTTTGCTAAATAGCCAGAAATAGAGTAACTGTATCATACAGATTTTCTATTTTTAATTTTTTGAAGCATTTCCATACCACTTGTTATAATGGCTATATCAACGCATATTTCCACTGGTAGTGTGTAAACTTTCCTTCTCTTTATCCTTTGTAATGATTGTTTCTTATCTTTTGGATAATAGCATTCTCATAGGTGTGAAGTGACATCTCCCCATTTTGATGTACATGTGTCTAGTAATAAGAGATGAACATCTTTTCATATGCCTGTTGGACAAGTTTCCTTTGGAAAAGTGTTTTCAGATTTTCTGCCCAATTTTAAATCAGGTTGTATATTTTTTTGTTGTTGAGCTTTGAGTTCTTAGTATATTTTAGATATTAACTCCTTGTCAGAGGTATGATTGCAGATATTTTCACCCGATAGTAGGACGTGTTTTCATTTTGAGTTGTTTTCTTTCATTGTGTGAAAAGCTTTTTAGTTTGATGTAGTAGTTCCATTTGTTTACTTTTACATTGGTTTTCCTTGCTGCTGGTGTCGAATTACCAAACAGTGCTGAGTCTGTCAAGGAATATATCACCTTTTTTTTTTTTTTGCTATATAGTTTCAGATTTACATCTAAATCTTTAATACATGTTGAGTTATTTTTGTGTATGGTGTTAGTGATCTAACTTCATTCTTTTACATGTGCCTATCCAGTTTACCCAGTAGTATTTGTTGAATAATCTTTTCCTGCTCCATTTGTTCTCTTAAGTTATCCATATATGTAAGGTTTTATTATGGGCCCGCAATGCTGTTCTGTTGATTTTTATACCAAACTTGTAATTACTATTGATTGGTAGTAGAGTTGTGGCACTTCATTTTTGTTCTTTTTTTCTCAGGAGTGTTTTTGCTATTTGATGTCTTTTTTTTTTTTTAAGATTTATTTATTTATTCATATAGAACTGAGGTACATGCCAGAGGCTCCAGGGGGTGGTGAGAGGCTTCATCAGTGACAGTTTGGGGAGCAGAACAGGCAGATGGATGAAGTACACTGCTGAGGGGAGCAGCGAGTGATCCAGGAGGGGTCTGCCACTCCATGTGTATCTCCGGGCCTGGGGATCAAACTCACACTGAAGAGGATGCTGCCAGCCTGCAGTGCTGTGTCCTAACCCACTGCGCCACCAGGGAGCGCCCTGCTATTTGATGTGTTTTTTGCTCCAAATAATTTTTAATTTTTGTTTCTGTGATGAATGCCATTGAGATTTTAATAGGGATTGCATTTAATTTATATATTGCTTTAGATAATTTAACCATTTTAACTATGTTAATCCTTCCAATCCATGAACATAGAATACCTTTCCTCCTCTTTGTATCTTTTGCTTCTTTCACCTATGTTTCACAGTTTTTGATGTACAGCTCTTTCACATCTTTATCTAAACTTTATTCTAAGGCATGCAATTTTTTTGGATGAGGTTGTAACTGGGATTTTCTCAATTTACTTTCTGTCAATTCTTTATTTGCCTATAGTGAATGTATAGATATGAAATATATTCTTGTATATTAATTTTGTAACCTGGCACTTTATTGTATTCATTTATTCTAAAAGCTTTTCTCTGGAGCTTGGAATTTTCTACCTATGTTATGTCATCTGCAGATAGTTATAGTTTTATTTTTTCTTTCCTACTTGGATACCTTTTGTATTGTTCTCTCTAGGACTTCCAAAACTATATTGAGTAGTAGTAAGAAGAGTATGTTCATCCTTGACTTTTTCCTTATCTTAGAAAAGAAACTTACAGTTTTGTTCTATTGAATAGGATGCTAACTATGGGTTTGCCACATAAGGTATTTATTATGCTGAGGTATATTCCTCCTATACCTTTGTTGAGTTTTTTTTTATAGATAAAAAAGTGTGTTTATGTCAAGATGCTTTCCTGCATCTATTGAGGAGATTGTAAGTTTTTTGTTTTTTTGTTGATGTGTATTATTGAGATCTGTACTTTGAGGCATTCATTTTTCACTGGAATAAACCCCACTTGACCACAGTGTATGATTTTTTAAAAAAATGTATTATTGAATTCAGATTGCTAGTATTTTGTTGAGACTTTTTGCATCTATGTTCATGAGCAGTAAGTGCTTTGTAGTTATCTTTCGTTGTGTGACATCCTTGCCTGTTTTTGAAATATGGGTAATGTTGACTTCATAGAGTAAGTGTGGAAGCTTTCCCTTCTTTTTGACCTTAAAGAGTTTAAGAAGGATAGGTATTTTCTTATTTTCAAAATTTGGTAGAATTTACTAATGAAGCTATCTGGTAGTGGCCTTTTGCTTTTTGATTATTGTCTTAATTTTTTTACATGTGATGATTCAGATTTTTCTACTTCCTCCAGATTCACTCTTAGAATATGTGTTTATAAGAACTTGTCCATTTCCTATTCGAAATTTGCCCAACTTGTTTTCATGTAATTGTTCAATAATATTTTTATGATGTTTGTTTCTTTCAATGATATTTTTCATTTTCTGTTTTAATTTGTCTTTTGTTTTTGATTTTATTGTTGTTTCTCTTTGTGAGCCCAAAGGTAGGTTTGTTTAATTAATGTTTTTCAGACAACCAGCTCTTATTTCATTGTTCTTTTAGATTATCTTTCTGATCTTTAGTTCATTGATATATGCCCTAGTTTTTATTATTCCCTTCAATTCAATGACTTTGGGTTTTTCCCTTTCCCCCTTTTTCTAGTTTCTTGGTATTATTTTTAAAATTTGTGATTCTTATTTCCTAATAGAGCCTATATTGATTTGCTTTAATTTCTAAGGTTTATTTTAAGGACTGAATTCTTCATATTTTCACATTGTCAGTACCAAGCTATAGAAAGTTCTGAGGCACTCATAGGGCCAGAGATTGAAAAAAGTTAGATCATATATTAGTCTAATTTTACCACAGATGTATTTTTGTTCTGAAATTCTATAGTTTATGTATGGCTTCTGTGTGGAGCAGTGTAGTTAACACTCATGCTTCGTATTTTTTATAGGTTTCTGATCATGGATGTATGTATAGCCAGTTCCATGCCAAAGAATATGTTGCTTTGTGGGTTTTACTGTTGCGTATATTAAAAAAAATCCTTCAGAGTATCCTTTTGGATTTAGAGCCTTTGCTTTCTTTTCTCCTTAGGTATTGATGAACGAGGAGGTACAACATCTTGGGGAACAAGTGGTCAACCAAGCCCATCTTATGACTCATCTCGTGTAAGTTTCTCATCTATCCTTATTAAAAATATAGTTTGGCAGAACAAGTAAGTTTTTTTTCATATATGAACTCATTTCTTAAGAATACAAAGATTAACATATGCTTCATAATATACTTCACTTTCCCCTCAACTGCCATACTTTGGAAGTTTATTCTCTACAATAAAGAAAATATTCCTGGTGTTTTGTATACCTGGATAATCTGAATTCTCCTTTACCAAAATTAGAAGAGCTTGGGATTCCTCACCCAGTGTGCTTCACTCCTCTGTAATCATTTTTATTAGTATATCGTTTATTTTCTTTGAGAGCTGCATTCATAGAACCAGCTTTCACTCTTCCTGCCTCAGTCATCCAGCATTTTTATCAGGGAATCTGCATTACTGTCTTTAGAAACATGCCAAAACATCCATGACAGATGCTATTTCCTGGTTGGCAGTTAGGAGAAAATAGGACCAAACTAATTTTCTACATACAGAAATGTCAAAATGTTAGGAGTCTTTTTGAGAAATAAACAAATGAAAACCAAAACTTCAAAAATGAGTCTGAAAATTGAATCAAAGAATTTGCAATAAGATTAAAGGCCGTGTTCCCAGATTACTTAGTAAATTGGTATATGGTTAAGAGATACCATTTCCAAAAGGCCATACTTTAAATTAATAATGAACTATTTATTTCTCACAGACTTAACCAAAAGAAGATAAGCTGGTCTAAAATGTATAGGTCTTTAACACTGGAAGTAAATTGTCTTATGTGGGAAGAAAACTGAATATATGACTTTGGGTTATCCTTTTGCACATTGAAAAAAATACTAAATTAAATTTACTAAAGTATGTGATTTTGCTACTAGACTTGATTGTGGCCTATGTTTAATTTATTTTAAACACTTTGGGAAGAAGTGGACAGTCACCTGAAATTCAAAAATATTTCAATAGAGGCATGGGTTTCAATGTTTCTTTTTGGGGATAAGTGCTGAGAGAGCTGTATTATAGTGTAAGTGGCACTATCTTGGGTATCACATGGACTTACCATCTTGGGACTTACCATGCACTCTGTTATGAATTTTCTATTTAAACTTGAATATTTTTTTTCCCTTGGATATAGTTAAAGTGATTGATGTCCAACTTTCCTTCCAACTTTAAAAGTGTTGGATTGTTTAATAATACTGTGAATAGGAAAGATTTCCTTTTTAGATTTTGGAGACTGAAATTCTACATAGTAGAAAACAAAATACTACTTATTAATACTGGGCTATTTTCTTTTAGAAACTTGAATTAAATAGTAATTGTATTTTATATTTACTACCCTTTCAAGCTCCCCATTTTTTTTCTACTTGAGTATTAAATAGGATTTTAGGCAAAAAGAGCATAATAATGTATGCAAGCATTTACATATTTCATGGCCCTGACATTAAGTTTACCTCCAAAATAATGGGCTTCCAGCCCCCTTTTTTTTTTTTTGATCTATCGATCAAGTGTAAAATGGTAGTTTTTGCTCTTTATTTTTTTAGTGTATGTTGTGTGCAGTAAGAAGTTAAATTGTTTATGTGGTAAAATACTTTTCTGTTTAAAAAGCCCAGATTAATCTCTAGTTATTCTCTTTAGAAGTGCATACAGGTACATACAGACATTTAGACTCCTGCCTGCCTACTGAGAGATCAGATAGATCGTGATTAATGCTATACTTCTTTATTTTTGTTTCCATTTAATTTACTGTTCTACTAACTTTCCTTCTTCTGTTATGGTTATGATGCTGAACGCTAGTCAGCTAATTTTTTATACCTTATAATGTCAACCATTTCTTCCTGAACTCTTCTCATCAAGAAAAGACATTTCTGGTCATTTGAAGCTGCTCTCAGTACAGGAAGATAATCAGATTTTTGGCTTTTATCATTAAACAACATAGATCATCTTAACTGTCTTTCTCACACTCATACATATATATAAGTAGATATAATTTTGTTTATGAGCATCTTAGTTGACCTAAGTACTCCATTCTCCTACTTTAGTATAGTGTTTTATAAATTCAGAAATGAATATTGATGTTGGATAAAAATCAGTTTTGATATACTGTTAGTAAAATTAACAAGTCAGTTTAAACTTTAATAAAATCATAAATATTCTTTTTTTTTTTTTTAAGCTGGTTCTTTATTTTTTTTTTACTTATTCATACAGAACTGGGGTACAGGCCAGAGATGCGGAGGGTGAAAGGATTCACCAGAGACAGAGTGGGGTGCAGAACAGGCCGATCGACTAAGTACACTGCTGAGGGGAGCAGAGGGTGGGTCAGGAGAGGTCTGCCTCGCCATATGGATTTCCTCCAGGGCAGGCCTGGATCGAACTCATGCGGAAGTAGCTTAAGCCTCTTTGTGCTGTGCTTTAACCCACTGCGCCACCAGGGAGGGCCCAAAATCATAAATATTCTTATAGCATTTATAGGAATGAAATTTGTTTAGATATCATAGTTAATACATGATATTCAGTACATTTAAAAAATTAAATCAGCTAAAAAATAACTTGACTTTACATCACTGACAAAAATATTTTCATTTTGTATTTGGTAAAGTTTGTAAATGGTATTGCTACAATAAATTTATTTTAAAAACTGCAAAGTTAGTTTGGTAGAGTTATAAAACATGTATTTTTAATTTACATAAATTCAAGTGAGTTGTTCTCATTTTTCCTCATTACCTCATAAAATACTATGATAAAAATTTCTGTAATACTATAACACTACATTTGGCTCTTGAATAATATGAGTGCTCTTTTTTACTGTACATTTTACTGTATAAAGTTAACTACACAAAATACTGTAGCTTGAACTTAATATCTATTAAGCTTTTGAAGAGTTTTTGCTAGGTACACTGTTTACCTACTAGGTCTTGACTTGAAGTCTAGTTGTAACAATTCTGCTCTAAAAAGGGAAGGGAAACAGGATACTGTGATGTGAATAGTACTTATATTTTCAAAAATAATGTGACAGTGATGGTCAAGGTTAAAGCACTAGAGACTAAAAAGAGTGGTTAAAATCTATTTTAGACTTAGTTAAGAGGTGTGAGTTTGCCCCCTTTTCCGCTTATTTTAAATTCTTTAAATATTTTCTGCATTTGATACCATACGTGGCATAATGGTGAAAAATAGTTTTTCTTATTTATTACATTATTAGTGACTTATTAGCGTTACAAATTTTTTATTTCTTTTAAGGGCAGTGGTTATGAGCATAAAATACAGAGTTAGACTGGGAATGAATCCTATCTCTGCTACTTACTACCATTATGATTTTGGACAAGTTTCTTAAATTCAGTGTTTACTCATCTATGAGATGGTCACAAAAGTAGTATTTCAGGATTTATTGTGAGGAGTAAATGAGGTCATATGTATGAAGTGCTCACATCAGTGTCTGGCATGTAGTGTATACTATGTAAGTATTGACTTTAACTGCATGTATGTCAGAATTCATCAAGTAGTTTTATATGTAACAGTGAACAAATGGAAATGAATGAATATTTTGCAAATGTGCTGCATTTTAAATGTTATGAGTAAGAATTATTTACTAGTTCAGTCATGGGTAGTATGCTTTTATTTCTTAAAGGTTTGTGAAGGACATGAGTAAAATTGATTTCCTTTCCTCTTCAATTGTCTGTTACTTTTTGAGAAAGCAGACGTCTTCATCTGACAAATCAATATAAAGTTTTAGTCTGTGCAGTACAGTGCTTTATGCATAATGGATGCTGTTTATATGTTTGCTGATTATAATCAAATCAAATCTCTTTAGACTTGCTGGATTAATTGAGTTTGGATATTGAGGGAAGAAAGTAAGTTCACTTAAGATGGCAAAATTTGAAGCAGATAGTAATGATATTTATGGTAGTAGGCCTTCCTGTCTTCTATGCTGACAAATTATTTATTGTCCTGATTGATGGCACTGTTTAGCAAAGTATTTTTTTACTTATGATCATATTTTTTGAGAGTTGTACTCTTTGACCTTAGACAATTAACCCATTTGTGTTTGAGATTTTTCATCTCTAGAATTATGATCTTATCTATGATTGTAGGACTTTGGTAATGATAAAATGTAATAATAGGCATGAAGTACTTAATTCATTAATTGGTAAATAATCATTGTTACTATTATTACCACTATTATTATTTCCCCCCAGATATCTAGTAATACACTGTGCATTTTCATGGTTGTATATCCTGATGTATAAATTCTCTTTTTCTTTTTTTCTGAAATGTTCCCTGATTGTTTTAGTTTGTGGAACTTTCAAGGGAAAATGTCATCTTGGTTTTCCTTTCCAGACCAAACTAAAAAATGCTTAACTACCAGTATAGTTTGCACCTGGGCTCAGGGTCATGGTGGGGCTCATGGTGGGTTTCATTCCTTCATTTAAACGTAAATGACTTCATTAGTAGATAACAACTAAGAGGTGTTATATTTGTAGGTAGCAACAGTGACTAGGAGTTGGCTTTGTTTTTAAAGATTTATTCATTCATTCATTCATGCACACATGCACGCATGGACGCATACAGAACTGGGGTACAGGCCAGAGGTGCAGGGGCAGTGAGAGGATCACCAGAGACAGAGTGGGAGCAGAACAGGCCGACTGATGAAGTGTACACTCCTGAGGGGAGCAGCAGGCCGGTCAGTAGAAGTCTGCCACCCCATGTGGGTCACCTTCAAGGTGGGGATCAAACTCATGCTCAAGTGGCGTTAACATCTTAGTGCTGTGCTTTAACCTGATGTGCCACCAGGGAGGGCCCAGGAGTTGACATTTTAATCATAAGCATTTGTGTTCATTATTTTTAGAAAAGCAGCAATATTGAGTAGAGTTTGAGTGGTTAATTTTTCTAATTGCTAAATTTCCTACCATGATTTTTCCTTCTTGTTATAATATGGTTTGCACAGTGAAACAATCATGTCTGTGTTGCTCTTTCATTTCTCATATTTTTGAAGTATCATATATTTTTGATATGAGAGAGTATAATTATTCATGTTTAGTCCTTTTATTTCATAGAGCAGAAAATAGAATTAAAGGAATTTGAGATTTGGTAGAATGGAGATACCTGTTATTGGTTTAGTGCTTGTATCTGACTCAGCATAAAATAATGTTAAGTAACTTTATTAAAAGTTAAATGGTAGGTACGTTTTGGAGATCTTTTGTAGTAATACATACTGTGACTTCTACCTGTCTCAATGAAGGGATGTGAAAGTTCAGTTTATTTTAAAATCCTTAAGCAGTAGCATTTTTTTAAACTAGTGTTTAGAAATACGGATATCAGTATGGTCTGTTAACATCTTGATAGACCAGGATAAATAAAAAATGAAAATATGAAGTTATAAGAATTCAGGACTTGATCTAATCTGAGAATCATTAAAAAAAATCCATAGAGTGGGTACTTGGGATAAGAGAAACAAAAATAAAAAATTCAGTTAGAGTAAGCAGAGCACGGTAGCAAGAGCTACCCTTGTAAATAAAGATAGCATTACCTGCTTGCTTTCAAGGGACATGTTCTTGCTATGTTTATATAGCATTAATATGCTGAGAATTGTAAATTCTCTGTTTCTGAAATATCAATAATAAATGACTGTTTACTTTCTTTTTTGTTGTTTTTTAATATTTACTTTCAAGTTCAGGAAATATGGTTAGAAATATAAGTTATTTACCAAGAGTTAAAAAAAACTCTATAACTCTTTTAAGTTAGTAAAAGTGAAGGTAAATTAGGCAAGAAGTAATTAACATGTTGATCTCCTTGGATACCTTAAGATTCCAGGAGAGGGAGCAGTTTCTTTAGATGGTTACCAAAGAATTAAGAGAAAGTATATGAACAGAATATTGTAAGTTGACAGTATTTCTCTGAATAAAGTTAAAAAGAACACAATTTTCTGGATGTGCTGAATGATGGGATAGCAAGTATGGGGGCTCCCAACCCAAAATTCAGCAAATGGTAAATCAGCTTTGTTGACAAATAGTGTGATTGGGCAGGTAACCTTTGGAGAGTGGAGATTTTTAGGTAGGGGATGATACAATTTTATAAGAATTACTCTATTGTGATTTGAAGGATGGATTCAAAATAAATGTCTAGAAATAAGATGATATGATAGTACTACATAGACCCTCTTGTAATGAACTAAGACATGAATTATGAAGGTAGGGTCAAAGTTGCAAAATAATGGAAGGGGGAGAAATTTCACACACACACACAAACTGGTACAGTTTGGTGATTGATTTATAAAACCATACAGATTGACTCCCCTCCTCCCACAGAATAATGACTCAATCAAATTCCATGTTTTATTTCAGTTTTGACAAGTTAGCTGTGATTGTGTTATATACAACTACCAGATTGTTTGACTTTGATAGATTCCCTGATAAATGGGAACATCTAGTGTGTGAATAAAAAAAAGATTTTACTTATTGTCCCCCTGTTTGTCAGTATTGATGATTTATTTTCAGTTTAGTGTTAGTTTATCTTTAGAATTGATACTGTCTCTAGATTATTCGCTACTGGTTTTATTTTTGAAGGGGGAAACCATGTAGGTTTCATAGCTACTAGGAGTTCAAATGCAATAATTAGCAAGGACACACAAATTTTGAAATAGTATTTTATGCCTCTTGATCTCAGGTACAAAACAGGAGATGAAGCAGTTAAATAGCAAAGCAAGACAGGAGGGACAGAGAATTAAAGTAAGTGTTTTCTATATATTGCATCTATGTTCCCATTAATCTCTGTTTTGTTATGTAACTGCTCCTTCTGAATGTTTTGAATGTGAAGAAATCTATGGGTGAGAAAAGGGTGCATTTTGAAGTTAGGTTTAAATGAAGCCATGAGAGAGAATGTCTGTTACTCTTGGTTGCAATCAAAAGATCACCTACTTATAATTGTAATCTTAAAATTTTTGGATAAGAAAAAAATGTTTATGACAATACTGCTTTTTAAAAAATCTTTTCCAGCAGATACTTAAAATGAAAGAAATTACATAGTTCTATGATTGTCTGTTTTTCTATCTATTCAAACCTTCTGGTTTTTTTGTTTGTTTGTTTTTCAGTCTGGCTATTTTTACTGTAACAAAGCCTGTTGAGATGCTCTATGGTTGGAGCTTCATTATGTCAGGTTCTTGCCTCACAGAATTTCACTTAACTTTGTATGTCCATGAAATAGCATCTTTATCAGGATTGGTTTTTACAATTCTCTCCTTAAAAATCTTATTGTCCAGTCTTGAAAGTTAACCAGCAGAAGTCAAAACATATTAATCGTTGAGTTTTATGTCCCTTTTTATACTTACTGAGGTCTTCCTTTCTGACAGCTTATTTATTATCTTCTGTAACTGCTTATTTCTTATTCATGAGAATGAAATGGAGGGTAGATTTTGATGGAATACATTTTTAGGCCCACAGCCTGTTTTTATTAATAATAATCTCAAACAGTTTGCAAACCTGCTTACATGTGTATCCTGTTTGAACTGTCAAATCTGCTCATGAAAAAGATCATTAAACAAAAATAATGTCCATTTTAGATGTGAGAAAATTGAGTTTCAGAGAAGGTAGATAATTTACCACATTATATCCAAGATTAATAACTAGGCAGTATAATTCAAAATTATTGTCCTTTTCTTTCTTATCACACTTGCCAAATACATTTTAAAAACTTCAAAACAGTTGTTCAACCTACTTGTCTAGGACTTATTCAGGACAAATACTCTGGAATTTGCAATATGATGGTATTATCATTCTTATAAAAGTTCTATTTATGTTTTATGCATGAAATAATATAGTATGATGAAGAGGGTAAGTTTGCTTCCTGGTTCATTGTTATATTTGATCTTGGAAAAGGTAAGATACTTCGTTGATGAGCCTCAGGTTTATCATTTGTAAAGAGACTTACCTCATAAGAAGTGTGTGAGAATTAGAAAAAGTTTTATAAAATATTTAACAGAATAACTGCAATTTTAAAAGTAATCTCTAAGCATTTCATCTTTTTATATTCAGTCTCATGAAAACGTATAGATCT
The DNA here is from genome assembly GCF_000260355.1 of Condylura cristata. Taxonomy (NCBI): domain Eukaryota; kingdom Metazoa; phylum Chordata; class Mammalia; order Eulipotyphla; family Talpidae; genus Condylura; species Condylura cristata. Next base: position 13,732,862 of record NW_004567124.1, on the reverse strand, counting down.
AGATATAGATTTACAGGTTCTGGATCCTCTGTATATAGGCAGATGTCCTGAACAAGATGAGGAACCTGTTATAATTTGTTTTTTTGACTGTAGGTGATTTTGTTTCATTTTCTTTCTATTTTCTTCTATCATTGTTCTCCTTACAGATTTAGTCTCTGTAGTTCTCCTATCACTGTAGCACCTAAGAATCATCACCATAGTTCTGTGTGCTATTCCCTGCCTTCTTTTGACCCTTTCCCCCTTTTTCTTGCTGTTTGCCTCAAATGTGTGGTCAGCCTGCAGGCTATTAGTCTTTTTTTCTGACCCTTTGTTTGCTTTTCCTGTGTTCCCACCTATAAATGAAAGAATCTGTATTTTTCTTTTTCCTTGTGACTTGTTTCACTTAGCATAATCCCTTCCATCTTGCTACTACAAGTGGCATTGAGTTCATCTTTTTTGATTACTCAGTGGTATTCTTTTGTGTATATATACGCACAACACCTTGATCCCTTCATCTTTTTTGAGGCATTTAGGGTATTTCTTAAACTTAGCTACTGTAAATAGTGTTCCAGTAAACATAGGTATGTAGGTTTTCTTTCATGTTAGTGTTTTTTGTGTATCTTTTGGGTAGGTTTCTAGTTGTGGGCTCACAGTTACATGGTAGATACATTTTTAGAGCTTTAAGGGTTCTCTGCACAACTTTCCATAGTGGCCAGATCAGTTTGCATCCCCCTGACCCCCAGCAGTGTAAGAGGGCTTCTTTTTTCACACATCCTCACCAGCATGTATTTCCAGTTTTTATAATATGAGCTGTTCTCATTTATGTGAGGTGGAGTCTCATTATGGTTTTGATTTGCATTTCCTTGATAATAAGTGATGCTGAACATTTTTTCTTATGCCTGTTGGTTATTTGCATTTCTTTTTTGGAGGAGTGTCTTTTTAGCTCTTCTCATGGATCAGTTTTTCAGTGTGTTGTTTGCTTTGTTTTTTGTTGAGTTGTGTAATTTCTTTGTAGATCTTTGATTTCAGTTCCGTATCATTTATATGATATGCACATAATTTTTCCATTGCCTAGGAAGTTTCTTTGTTTTGGTTACTTTCTTTTTTACTGTGCAGAAACTTTTTAGTTTAATGTAGTCCCAGCTTGTTTATCTTCTCCTTTGTTTTCCTTGCTTCTGGAGCTGAATGCTCAAAGTTGTTTCTGAGGTATATGTGAGGGAATGTTTTCCTGTGCTTTCTTATACTTATTTTATGGTTTCTACCTTACATTCATATCTTTTATCCATTTTGAGTTGCTGTTGTGTATGGTATGAGATAGTAGTCTAGAGTCATTATTTTACATGTAGCAGTCCAGTCTTATTGAAGATACTTTCCTTGTTCTAGTGTATATTCTTGCACCTTTGTCATAAATTTGTTAATCATATATGTGTGATTTTATTTCTTTCAAGTCAGTTCCATCAGTCTGTTTATTTTTGTTCCAGTGCTATGCTGTTTATATTATTATGGCCTTGTAGTATAGTTTAAAGCCTGGAGGTGTGACGTGTCCATTTTTCACCTTTTAGTCAGGAGAGTTTTGTATATTAGAGTTTTTTCGTTATTCCACATGAATTTCCATAGTATTTATTCCACTTTTCTGAAGAATGCCATTGACATTTTTATTGGAATTGCATTGACTCGGTAAATTGCTTTTAGTAGGATGGTTATTTTGATAATGTTAATTCTTCTGCTCCATGAGCAGGACCTGTTAGTGTTTGATGCTCAGCAAGAGGTTCTGTAAGTCACGAAAAGTAAATTATGTAAATAAAATTAAAACTAAGAAATGTTTATTACACTAGAGTTTTTTTGAATTTGAAGATTACTGGGGATAAAATGGGTAACATCCTAGCTTCTTAAAAACATGCAAATTCTTGTTCATCTACAGTCTTCATACAGAATGTAGATTCTAAGAGACAAAACTGCTTAATCATATACATTGTTGTAAACCATTGTATGTCAATTAAAAAAAAAAAGCAAGCTTCAGTTCCTTAGATCTATTTGAAAGGATGTCTATCTTAGAATGTAGTTATAAGACACAAATAAGTTTATGAATACCAAAAACTTAGCATGATTAATTTGCCATTTCCACTTATGATACATTATTGTCACATATTCTAACATTTTAATCTGAGAACAACGAACTTTGTATGTTTTCTTCAACATACTTAATTGATGAGCAAACCTTTATGCTAGCAAATGAATGGTTTAATTTTTGCATGAAACAAGCCATAAATTCGAATTTAGTATAGGGCATTTTTTTAGTGCCCTATTTTTTTTAGATTAAGAAATAAAATATCAGCTGTTTTCAACCTGATATTTTCTCTACATCAGTGATACCACTTTGTTTATACTTTTCTGAGTTTTCACTCTATAAATACTATTTTTAATTTCCTTCCAAACTTACTTAGTCTCCTATATCAGTTTTCTTCAGTATCTTCCTTTTCATCTTAAGAGTCTTACTCTGATGCAATTTCTGTACTAGTGTTTGTGAACTGTTCTCGTAGAAATCCCACTTCCCCCCTTTTCTTGTACTTCTTTAATTCATAAAGAATTAATATTTTACTGTTTTCTAGTTATTGAAATTATTGCAGAAAACCAAAAATGATCAAACATGATCTGTTTGTTAAATGATCTTTTTCATGGCATAAAAATTCATTATACTATAGAACGATCAATTATGATAATAACCCAGGAAAGTAGAAGCACAGAAGTAGAGACAGTACTTTTTTTGAAAACTATAGGGTATACCAGTGAAAGTGATAATCTCTTTTGTAACACAAATTACAAAGGACTTAATTCTTTGCCTTTCGTGAGACTCATGAACTTGGTGAAATGAGTTCGGATATCCTGAGCATTAATTCTAACATGTAAAACAAAAAGGCTGAATAAGATCATAGCTTCTCAAACTGTGCTTGATAGGATATTAATTATCAATGTACAGATATGTGAATCCCTGTACAACTTATTTATTTATCAATAGACTTCCTAGTTTATGTTAAATTTCTTAGGTTTTAATAGGTTCTTATAAATTATATATCTTTAGGGAGAGAACATACCCCCCCCATTCTTTCTTTTCTGTTACTTAGTACTTATATTTGTTAGTAACATTAACTTAATTTAGGCCTACAGTACATTCTAAGTTATTTCTTAAAGTGTGAAGTGTTGATTTTTTTTTTTTTGCAAAAGGCTATCCAGATTTTTTTTAAATACATTTTTTCCATTGAACTTCATTGAAAATCACTATGTATGTATGTCACTATTCTGTTCCATTTTTAAATTTTATCTTTATATCAGTACCATGCCATCTTTTTTTTTAATTTATTTATTTGTGCATACAGAACTGGGGTACAGGCCAGAGGCTCAGGGGTGGTGAGAGGCTTCACCAGAGTTAGAGTGGGGAGCAGAACAGGCAGATCGACGAAGTACACCGCTGAGGGGAGCAGCGGGCAGGTCAGGAGAGGTCTGCCATGCCATGTCATCTCCAGGGCAGGCGGGAATCGAACTCATGCTGAAGTGGCTTTAGCTTCTTAGTGCTGTGCTTTAACCCGCTGCGCCACCAGGGAGAACCACCATGCCATCTTTTAAAAATTTTTTTAAAAATACATTCATTACATCATCCTTCATTTTTGTATAATACATGATTTCCCATTGAAAGTGTCACCACCAACTCACCCACGCATCATCACCATAGTCACTTGTGCTCTTACCACTTCTGTCTTGGTTCTTCTCCGTTTTAATTAGTGTCCTTTAATGTAATATTGATAAAAGGTAGTGTAAGTTTTCTAGTTATTCTGTCTCAAAGTTAATTTTTGCTTTACTAAATACTGTATATATAAATTAAAAATGAAAAGTAGCTTAATCAGTTTTTACAAAGTTTTCTGTAATTTTGGCTTATGTTGTGTTAACTAATGTTTTGAGGACTTGACGTTTGAAGTATGAATGCAGTATATATCCTTATTTAATCTTTAACTTCTCAGTAATTTTTACTGTTTTCAGTGAACAGATTTTATGTCTGTTTATTACTTATATGCTTCATACTTTTACAAATGTGTTTTTAATTTAAATTTCTGATTGTTTATATCTAATATAGGTCTATAGATTTTTATCTATTGGCCCTAAATCCTGCTCATTGCTAAATTTACTAGTGCATTAGCCTTTTTTAGTACTTGCTGGAGGATTTTCTATTTAGGCAGTGTGTCACTATAAACAATCACTTTTTTTAACTTCTTCTTTTCCAATCTAGATTTTTTCCTTATTCCTTATTGAAACAATTATAGTTTCTTGTACATTGTTGAATAGAAGTGGTAGGAATGGGTATTTTTGTCTTGTTTTTGATATTAGGAAGACAATAAGTTACCATTAAGCATGTTGTTATCTGTAGATTTCATTGATGTGAATAGGTTGAGCAAGTTCCCTTTTATTCCTGTTTTGTTAAGAGTATCTTGCTATGGATATTGGATTTCATTAACTGTCTCCTGCCGACTTTGAGATGGTTATATAGTTATTTTTATAGTATGCAACTGTGGAATTTTATTGACTGATGTTTTTAAAATATTAAACCAGCCTATACTTATGGGATAAATAACTCAGGGTTATTATATATTGCTGTTTTAGTTGTTGTTGTATATATCATTACATTCTATTTGCTAAAATATTAAGAATTTTTATATTTGAGTAATATTCTGGCATTATTAATTTTCCTTTATACTGTCTTTGTCAGAATTTGTTATCATGGTAATGCTGACCTAAGAGAATGAATTGAGAAGTATTATACCTTTTATTTAAAAAGAAGTATTATTTGGGGGCATATATATTTTTTCTTCCTCAGAAGTTTGGCTGAATTTTCCAGTGAGGCTATGTGAACCTGTAGTTTTTTTCTGGAAATGATTTTTAGTGACAGTTTCAATTTTATTAATAAATGACTTAACAGTATTCTTGAATGAGCTTTTTTAGTTTGTATATTTTGAGAAATGTCTGTTTTTCCACTTCATCTGATTTCAGTTTGTTGGCATAATGCTCTTAATATTGGTTTTAGATACTTGTATATTTATCTCTGGCAACATAACAAATAACACAAACTTAATGATTTTAAATATAACATATTTTTCTCTCAGTTTCTGCTTAGCTTTGTCCTTTGCTTTCAGATTTCTGTATGCAAAATTATGGCCCGAACTGGGGTGTTTTCTGAAAGACTGGGGAAGGGTCTACCTCCAAACTCATGTGCTTTTTGTTAGGAATCCAATTCCTTTTTGGTTGTTGAGCTGAGAGCTCATGTTTACTATTGACTTTTGTCCAGAAGCTGCCCTCATTAGCTTGCCAGCTGGGCCTTTTCAGTTGCGGCAGCTTACTTCATTAATGTCAGCAATGAGGGAATGGGTAGCAGTATAGAAAACAATTAGTAAGGAGCCTAATCATGGAGATGACATCCTGTTATTTCTACCATAGTCTATTGGTTAGAACAAGTCACATGTAATTTTCCTCACTGAAATCAACTCACTCTCAAGAGAGAGTGAATTGTATAGTCGTATAAATACTAGAATGTAGATTGTTGAAGTCCATCTTAAAATGTACTTAATACAGTATATATAGTCTGTAGTTACAGTCCCTTCTCTGATTCAATGTATTGTTTTTGTCTTATTCCTGATCAGGTTAGCTAGAGGTTTATCTATTTTAATGGCATTCTCAAAAAAGTAATGTTTCCAATATATTTGATTTCTACTCTTTGAGTTTAATTTTTTCTTCCTTTCTGATTTCTGATCATGGAAGTTGAGATAATTGATAAAGCTTAATCCTTTTCTCACAGGCATGCAATTTTTTTCTATGATCATGGTATTACCTGCATCCCGTGATTTTTGCTGTGTTGTACTTTATTTCATTCAGTTCAAAATACTTTTATTCCTGTTGCTTTCTTCCTTGCGTCACAGGTTTTTAGAAGTATATGGTTTGATTCTGAAATATTTGAGGGCTCTCTGGGAATATTTTTAGTACTGATATTTAATTCCATTTTGATCAAAGGGCATGCTTTGTATAGATCATATTTCTGAAGGGTTATAACATTTCTTATCATATAGGTCTAGTGCAGTTGAACTTTTTCACCTGCATGTGTCTGAAATAATCTTTATTTAGAATATAAAATTTTTGTAATAAATAAAATGGCTTTCACTCTGCACAGTGAAAGAAACTGTCGCTAAAACAAAAACATAACCCGCTGAATAGAAAATTTGCACATCATACCTCTCACACAGAACTGATAATCAAAGACCCTCAAATAATTTGTACAGCTCTGCAGAAAGAAAATAACCCAGTCAATAAATAGACAGGAGAGCCAACTAGGCATTTCTCTAAAGAAGATATACCGGCGGCCACAAACACATGAAAAAATACTCATCGTTATTTATTAGGAAATGCAAACCAAAATCACAATGAGATACCACCATCTCACACCTCTGAGAATGACCCATATCAAAAAGACCGGAGATAGCATGTGCTGGTGAGAGTGTAGAGAAAAAGCAACCCTGTTTACACTGTGTTCATGGAAATGTAAATTGATTTAGCCCCTGTGGAAGACAGTATAGATGTTTCTCAAAAGATTAAGCATGAATCTTCCAAATGACCTATCAGTTCTGTTCCTAGAATACCAAAACAGTAATTCAAAGGGAAAACTGTACTTATTCAGCACAGCACTATTTATAATACCTTAGCAATAGATATAATCTAAATGCACAACAATGATGATTGGATCAAGAAGATATGGTATATGTAGTGGAATACTACTCAGCAAAACTCAGTCATTTGCAACATGGATGGCACTAGAAGAGGCTGTTATGCTAAGTGAAAAAAGTCAGAGGAGAGATAAGCACCAGGTGGTACTTATATGAAGAATATAGAGAAACCTGAGAGTCCGATAAAGTCAGACTTAAAAAACCAAGTCTTGGGGCTCTCCCTGGTGGCACAGCAGGTGAAAGCACAGCACTAAGAAGCTAAAGCCACTTACGCATAAGTTTGATCCCCACCCGCCCCAGAGGTGATCCACATGACGCAGCCATTGCTCCCCTCAGCAGTGTTTGTCAGTCAGCCTGTTCTGCTCCCCACTCTGTCCCTGGTGAATCCTTTCACTGCCCCTGTACCTCTGGCCTATACTCCAGTTCTGTATGCATAAATAAATAAATCTAAAAAAAAAAAAAGTCTTGAAAACTGACTGTAAAACTGAGACAGCCAGACTGGGAGGGAACACAGTGGACTATGGTAGTGGACCATGGATGCTTTGGTGATAGGTACACTGTGATAACAGCACCTGAAAGGTGTGTGTAGGGGAGGAAAACCTACATTTCTAAAGTGTAAACAGCAATGTAAACCAATATATTTCAGTAATAAATATATAAAATTATTTTTTTTCCCCCACCACATATAGGTCTGTCTCTTTCCCGCCCTTTCTCCCTATTCCCATCATAGGATTTACTTTAAAAGTTTCCCTTCTCTCAGGGATCATTGTCCTACATTTACCATGTTCATTGTCTCAAATCTATTGTTTAATATGTTATGTTTAACAGTTTGTGCTTCAAGTGTGACAGTTAATGTAATCTCTCTTATTCCATCTTAATTCATCCAGTGGAAATATAGGTTTTACCTAGACCAATCTGATAAGGACAGTGGTTTGCATCATTGAAAATCCTCAGAACTGCATATGATGAGTAACAGGAGAAATGAGTCTGCATTGTGAACATATCTTGCATAAAACTGAAAGTACTGGTTTATTAAAAAGATTCTCAGAATTTTTATCTTTTTGCTATTATGCAGTTACTTTCCTTATTACCAAATGTCCTCAGATATTTGACTATAGATATTTTATAAATAAAACCCAAAAATCTTTTCTTTCATATATTAAGATTGGAAACTTGTCATTAAATAAATGATCTTAGTTATGTCTCTTGAATTCCCTGAAGTTTTCCCCTTTCATCTCTGTCTCAAATTGTTCTCAAGTAGGGTTGTAAAGAAGCTTCTTGCTTTGCAAAAGGAGAAGGTTGGTGAAGAGACACACCTGCAAAGGCACAGGTCGGCCGAAGCGCTGCTGCCACTATGGTAGTTTTAATATATGTATATTGTGAAGTGATAGTCAGAGCTCTTTCCATGCCTAATGTAGCCATCGCTTGTGGTCCCAAGGAGCATCTGAAGTCACTTGCAGCTCCAAAAGCGTTCAATGTTAGATAACTGACCAAAATGTTTGCTCTTCATCCATTCCCCAAGCCTACAAGTAAAGAGATTTCTCCCTCTAATCATTTTCTTAAGGAACAGACTTAAGGATGTGACCAAAATTTATAAAATAATAAGATCATTATGAACATATTTATATGAGGGCTATATTGAAAATTAAAGTTATTTTGCCATTTTTACTGCATTACAACCAAGTCATTCATTTAGATGCCCTCTTTATTGCAATAAGAGTTTTGTAGCCTTCATCTGTTCCCTCCATATAACCCCTGCCTTTGGCAAACTCCAATGTGTTCTGTAGCTTGTTTTGTTGTTTCTTTAAAAATTCCACATGTAAGATCATGCAGTATTTACCTCTTTCTCTGTCTGACATGTTCTTATTTAGCATAATGCCCTTAAGGTTCATAACATGTTCTTGCAAATGGCAAGATTTCTTTTTTTCTTAATGACCGAATAATTTATTCTATATAAACATACCACCTTTTTTTATCCATTTATCCATCAGTGAACACTTAGGTTTTTTTTTCCTCCATATCTTAACTGTTATAAATAATGCTGCAGTGGGTGTGGGGGTGTGTATCTCTTAAAATTTAAAAAGTTTCTAGTCTTTCCTATAAATTTTTCACAGTTTGATATTAATATAATATATATTATAATACTTTGGCTCTTATTTTACCTGTCTAACATAATAAAATAGACATTTCAATATGTGGACCTGGTACTTTAGAAATTATTTTAGATTGTTATTGTACAGAGTATAAGAATATTTTGTTTATTGACTGATATCCAATGTGGCAATTAGATATTGCTTCTTAATGCAAAGTCTTTAATAAGTTTATATTATTTCTAGGCTTGATTGATATAAATTTATTTCTCAAATATCAGTGAACATTAAAAAGTATGTATTGGGGCCTCCCTGGTAGTGTTACGGCACTCAGAGAGGTGGGAAGAGAGACTTCCTTGTCACACTGGCAGGCTCAATGGGACAGTCCCAAAAGGCTGAGCTCAGAATTACAAAAATGGTAAACTATATGTTCCTTATACAAAATGCCATCGCAATATCATAGCATAAGCATTCTTTATTATTTGGGAAGGTGGTCAAGGTAGCCATAGCTACTATTGTGGACAGGCATTATACTATAGGAACTTTCTGCTTCAGCAAGCTGCAAAATCCAAGCAGCAGATTCCCCCAGGCAATAGGCCTGGGAAAGTACCAGAATCTAAGTGGATTGGGGAAACTTCCTGCTTCAGTGGTGTAGGAGTTAAATAGTGTTATCAAGCTCTTGCCAGCCATTGTGAAATGAGTTCAATCCCCATTCAGGGAGCTGCACTGTGAAGCTAAGCCAAGCCATGGCTGCTTCAGTGTGAGTTCCATCCCCCACCGCAGAGGTGACCTACATGGCACAGCTGCCCTCTCCTGTTTTGCCCACTGCCTCTCCTCAGGAGTGTACTTCATTGATCTCCCTGTTCTGCTCCCCACTCTGTCTCTATAGTGAATCCTCGCACTGCCTCTGTACTTCTGGCCTGTGCCCCATTTCTGTATGCATAATAAATAAATAAAATCACACACACACACACACACACACACACACACACACACACACACACACACACACACACACACACACACAGGGCTCTCCTTGGTGGTGCAGTGGACTAAAGCACCGCATTATGGAGCTCTCTAAAGCCACTGCAGCACGAGTTTGATTCCCCACCAGGGAGCTGACCCACACAGTGTGACAGACCTCACCTGATCTGCCTGCTGCTCCCCTCCACAGTGTATTTTAGTACATCCGCCTGTTCTGCTCCCCACTCTGTCTCTGATGAATCCTCTCACCCACAACACCTCTGGCCTGTACGCCAGTTCTGTAAGAATAAATATTAAAAAAAGAACTGCCTTCTAAAATATGTATATATATGTGTGTATACACACACACACATATATGTATGTATGTATTTTTTTGAACAGTTATATGTTCATTGTCTTTTGATATGCAGTAGAAAAAAGATAAAAGCGTTAAAATATGTAAAATCAGTTTTTTGCACAAAGCACTTTCACCTGTCTTTTACTGAATTTTCCTTGTTTGTATTATAGTGTATAAACAGCACAGCAGAATTTTGGTTTGCACCTGTGAGATCTTTAGTACTTAGTGGTTGTAGTAGATGGAATAATAGGACTGACATTATTTATCATATACCAAATCTCATTGCAAGATAAAACAATCAGTTCTTCTCAACTTTAATTTGAATAGAAGTATCTTGAAGATATATTTATTTGTGCACACAGAACTGGAGTACAGGCCAGAGATGCAGGGGCGGTGAGAGAATTCACCAGAGAAAGAGTGGGGAGCCGAAAAGGCAGACTGTTGAAGTACACTGCTGAAGGGAGCAGTGGGAGGGTCAGGAGAGGTCTGCCTGGCCATATGGATCACCTCCAGGGCAGGTGGGGATCAAATTCATGTGGAAGTGGCTTTAGCTTCTTGGTGCAGTGCTTTAAACCACAGCTCCACCAAGGAGGGCCAGATTCTTATTCTTTAGATGTATAATGTGCACCAGTTTCAGCTCTCCTAGTATTTGCCAGTGTTGTTAGTATAAGAACCCTATTTTAGTACTGAAGGCTAGTATAAATCAAACTATTTGTGAAGGATCTTTTAAAAAATATTATTTAATATGTTATAAAATAATACTTTTTGAAAATGTGATCAAGAATAAATTTATAATAATCAAAATGTGGAAATTGTTTTTAGTGCTTAATTTCAAAAACTATTTTTTAGTGAAATAACTTTATTTTACAACAGATTTTAGGTGTGCACGAGTATATTGATATGTCATCCATATAAAGTACAGTATGTTCATCACAGCATTCTGATTCTATTCTCCATATATTGGCTTTTTAAAACCAATTTACCCTCCTAATGTAGTGTGTTAACAAACCTTATATAAATACAAAGTCAGGATGTTAAGGAATAAACCAGTTTCCTCAAAAATTTTTTATGTATATTGCACTATTTTTTATAGCTCAGTTTATATGGTAATTTTGTAAAATACAAGCTCTAAGTTTTTTTTCAGTGTTGTACATCAAACACAAAATTGTTCTGCCGAATTACCTGAAACCACTTCTTAAACTTCTTTGTATCTACCTTATTGATGTTGATTTGTAAGAAACCATCCTTGGTCAAGCATTAGTCAACAGAATGTACTTTGAGTGGGACTGAGGTAGAATATTGTGAAGTTCCTTATAAGAAAGGAATTGTTAAAGGAAAATAAAGAATCTGAGTCATTTTAATAATGGGATGTGATTTAAACATTCACTATTATTTTGTAAATTCTAATTAGAAAACAAAAGCCTTAAAGGTTTTTAATATTTTACAGATCTTAAGTTATAGGAAAAAGTACTTTTTCCCTTTTACATCCTGCCTTATTTTTTTCCCTTTAGAATATGTGTGAGATTTTTCAGAACTATATAGTAAGACTAATGTAACCTTTCAGCAAATCTTTTATAGCCCATTGTCTTTTTTTAGAGTAAACTAAGCTTATACAGTTTTGTCAAAATGTTATGTATTATATTATATTTCATAATACAGTGTTTTAAGTTAGATTAGTTTTTAATTTTGTTGTTTTTAGTATTTGTTCAAATGAAGAATCATTTTTGAACTGTAAGGAACCAGAGCTCTAAATTTTTGCCATTTAATGTCACAGAGATGAAATCTAAACATTAGAAATAAACAGAACTTTGTGTTTTTTTAAATACTAAAAATGTTCAGTAAAAATATTCAAAAGTATTGCACATTAGCATCAGAATATTATGCTTCTTGTCTGAGCTTACTGAGTGTTTCTCATTTTAGGCAAAGCCCAATACTCTTTGGGTCTAAATTTTTTTTTTTTAAGTTCATTAAATGGAGTCTTAATTAATTATATGTCTATATTTTTATGTCAGTCCTCCAAACACTCCCCATTTATAAACTTTCAAAGTAGCTACACTATTGTTGACATTTTTTGTCTCTGAATTGTATGTAGAAAATAGTTGTAGTGTAGATAAATTATTTATTTTTTAACTTTCTTTATATATATTTTATTAATCATAATCACTTAAAGCAATCTGCTTTACTTTAAAAAACTCTGTTGAAAAATTTATCATCACTTAAATTTTCTTTATCTGTAATGCATATTTAGCTGCTTTTAAAAAGAATTATTTCCTTTTGTACTTGTGGTAAAAAATATTCTTCATTTTTTACTTATCATATTTTAAATTTAAATTTCTCTAGTCTCTGCTAAAGAAATTAACTTTCAAAATCTATATGGAGGGATGGTAGTTGAATTCCAGACATCCTTGGCTTGTAAAGTGTTATTTAGGCATAAAGAAAGACAATTCAGAATTGAAGGAGAATTCCAGGAGATATGGGAGCATTCAGTGTGGGAAATTTTACCAGAATTCAGTCTCTTAAAAGCACCAAAATAAGATCTCTTTTATGTTGAACTGAATATCAAGGGTTCTAACAAGAACTTTAGGAGCAAGAGTTCTTTTATATAACATACAATACTGTTCTAGAATAGTGGGAAGCTTGCTGTGACTTGATTTTTTAGTTTGGATTTTTTTTTAAAAGATATATTTATTTACTTATGCATATAGAACTGGGGTACAGGCCAGAGGTGCAGGGGTGGCAAGAGGACTCACCAGAGACAGAGTGGGGAGCAGAACAGGCAGACTGACAAAAGTACACTGCTGAGGGGAGCAGTGGGCGGGTCAGGAGAGGTCTGCAACGTCATGTGGGTCATCTCCGGGGCTGGGATCAAATTGATGCTGAAGTGGCTTTAGCTTCTTAGTGCTGTGCTTTCACCCACTGTGCCACCAGCGAGGGCCTTAGTTTGGATCTTTAATCTTGGTTATTCTCAGATTTCATTTTTTAATCTGTAAAATGAAACCAATCTTAGCCTCACTAGAACCATAGTGTTAATTTTGGATTGCCAGTGAATTGATACAAGGTATTATTTGACATTCTTATTATTTCCTCTGCCAATTTTCCAGATCTTTAGCAAGACACTCAGCTTTGCTAGTGAGTGACTCATCTGTGAAACACACAAAACGCTTGGATTCAGTAATCTATTTATTATTATTATTTTTTTTGGCTTTCCCTATTTTGATACATTTTGCCTTGGTGGCCTAGAAATGTTTTTATTTATCCATATAGAGAATGAACTTTACAATTCAGAAACCTGTCTGCTTCTCAATACAATATGTAGTAAATGATAAGCCAGAGCACAGGGGCATTAGTTATCATCGCATCAAATAGATAGCATTAGCAGTTAATTAGATAAACTTGTATGTATGGATGAATTCAGCTTAGAACTGAAGCCATGTGGACTTTTTTAGGTGATCCTCTAGAGTATCATTTTTAAAAGTACTTCTTGTTCAGGCCCTCCCTGGTGGTGCAGCGGGTTAAAGCACCGCACTGAGAATCTAAAGCCACTTTGCGTGAGTTCGATCCCTGCCTGCCCGGGAGGTGACCACATGGTGTGGCAGACCTCTCCTGACCTGCCCGCTGCTCCCTCAGCAGTGTACTTCGTTGATCTGCCTGTTCTGTTCTCCACTCTGTCTCTGGTGAAGCCTCTCACCGCCCCTGAGCCTCTGGCCTGTACCCCAGTTCTGTATGCACAAATAAATCACAAGAAGTACTTTTTTTAAAAAATTCAGCATTTCATGTGCCCACCAGATTTTTTGAGTACCCATCCACCTTTAAAAGATGCTAATTTTACTTCTTACCCTGCCCATGACTACTCAGACTTGCTTTTCATTTTGGAGTCATAATAATTTCACTAATCTACTTCTTAGTGTCCATAAATGAAAAGTTTAACCTAGAGAGACTATTTATCCTTTCAAGAAAAAAACATAAGCACTCAATTACATGCACATTTTTATGTTGGTCTCTTTTAGGATCATGAAGAGATATAAAACATTCTTGCCCTTAAGGAATTTGTGGATCAGGATGATAAAATCAATTTCACTCTCAACAAAATCCATTGTATATTAACACCTGACCTGTTAAAGGATGAAATAACCTTAACAAATTGAATATTAAATTGCCTTTTCACACGAGGCCTGATTAACACTGTGCATTGTTCATTGTTCATTCATTCATTAAATTAACCTATTTTATTAGTCACATACTGAGTGATAGTGAACTATATAGACTATCCTTGCTGTCAAATGACAGACTGTTGTGATCAAGTTAACTTGATTGTCTTTTTTCATAGGTATATTTAATCGAGAAAGATAGTCACATTCAAAGGCTTAAAGTATCACCTTATTTATCTAGACATCTACTTTGGCAGTTTATCCTAGGGGTAAAAAATAAAATACATTAAGGACATATTTTTCTCTTTCTCTTGTTATTTGTGCTTACTTTCATTTTACTTCTTGAGTTGTGATCACTCATTTATATTCATGCTTCCAGAGCCTCAAGGGCTTTCTGGTGACTTGTAGCTTTTAACAGAGTGTACTGACTTTGATCACTTTTGAATACTATAGAATCTTAATATTTGGTGTGAAATTTTTGGTTCTTTAAATATTAAATGTGGTTACTTGTTCAATCTAATTAGATAAGCCCGTACCTTATTAACTTTCTGCTCATTACTGCATATTCTCTGAAAAGCTGACTTAAAATTTATAATATCAAAAGCCCTGCAGCATTTTAAACATTTAACAGCTGAAGCCTCCTATCCATCTGTCATTTATTGAGCACCTGCTATGTGTATGACAGCTATTGTTCTGAAGATATAATTGTGAAAATTGCAGACATGGTGCCTGCCTTCTCAAAATTTGTAGGACATAACAATCTCTGTTAATAATAATAACGTCTAGCTTGTTATTGTGTGCTTACTATGTACAGGATATTTTCCCATTTGCTCCATATAATAGCTTATTTAATGGTCACAGCATGCTGTGAAATGAAGATAGTATTATTATCGTCATCCTTATGTTACAGATGAGGAATTGAGGTAATCAAGATTACTTTGCTCCAATTCACAATTAGTATGTAACAAAGATGGAATTCAGATTTACCAGTCTGGCTGCAAATATTTCACATTTATCTACTACACTGTACTGTGCAAGTATAACAGATAATTATGATATGATTTAAGTAAATAGCTAAATGGGGAATATATGAACAGTGGTATGACCGAAATGCTCATTGCTGTAATAGGTCAGAATGTGTTGAACTAATTTGGTCTTATTTGGGTCATGGAAAACTTTTCTGAGAAAGTAAACCTTCACTGAAAGAGCTTTTTTCCTTTCCTTCCCCTTTTAGCTAGTGATAAGAATTATAAATATTTCAAAATGTATTTAGACAGTGATTTTCATACGAAGAAAAGGCAACATAGACTAAGGTAATCTTGAGTTTATTTTCAACTTGGGAGATTTGTTGGTTGTTACACCAACAAATTAGGTGAAGAAAAGTTTTTAATTAGGTGAAGAAAAGTTTTTAATGAGCTATTTAAAAAATTCAAATGAAAGATTCTTGAGGACACAAATCAGAGAAGACTAAACACTTAAGAAATATTAGGGCTTTTGTTTTTGATAAGACAAAAGATTTGATCGATTATATGCTGTTTAAATTAGTTTTAAATCTGTAACTTTGATTAATCATTTCATGTCTGTTGTCATATCCTCGTAGGGATTAATATTTCTAAATTCTGTGCCATCAAGTGAAGATGGAGAAGAGTGTAAAGTACATTTTATAGCATGCATTTCAAAGCTTTTGTTAAGTGTTAACTGTCATAGATGGAACTATTTAAGATTGGCAAATTAAATTGTAATTTAGACAGTTTTAAGTAGAGAACTGAACAGTTTTTATAATCAGTGTACCAACTGATTTATCCACTAATCGTTTTAGTTCTTTCCATTTTTATCATAAGACAGGAAATTCTTTAGGGCATATTTAGAACAGTTTTTGTGGTTAGAAGCAGCATAGTGGGCTTAAAAGCTACTATGATAGATCATTCTGGTAGTATTACTCTATCCTTCATATTGTAGTATTTATCTTCTCTCGTGTGTCAAAATCTCATTTTTATTAGTGGTTATTTTCATGGTGAAACAGCTTACAAATTCAAGATGTTAATTGGGAGCCCAAGGAAGTTAGGTTTGACCCTTCTTATTAGCATAATAACTCCCTATCAATTTAAGATATGCACCATGATAGTTCTGTATTTAATGATCTCAATGGTTTATTTCCTTTATATTCCAAAATTGAAATAACATTCATTTATTAGTCCCATTGGCTGACCTGCTTAGAGTACTTAATTATTGCTTCTTTGATTTTTGTTCCTTTTTTGTCATATCAGCCTTTCTCTAAGTTCTGTCACCTTCTGCTGTTTTTTCTTTTGCTCTGGCTGTTTGCCCTCTCCTGCTTTTTATCAGCCCTGCGATTTACCTTGTCTGCTTGTGGGTATCCATGTTCATTATCTAACTCCATATAGTGTGTAGGTGTCTGCTATTTAAACTTCTAGTTGATCAACTAATCTCTTTTAAACCTCTATTTGACATCAGTGTTCTACTTAAACTTGTATGGATAAAAAATCTACATTTATAAAAATACCTGTTTCTAATTGCTGATTGAAGGGGTTTCCCCTAATTTATACTTAACGAGAAACTTCCCATTTCAATGAAGTTCTGGCAGAGGGAATACCTGGCTATCACCTTTCTAGGCTTCAGTTTTTCCTTTACATACGAAGGAGATCTTTATTTCCATACAGTCTAGATTCTTGTTATGAGAAGCGTGGTTTGTGAACCAGGAGCATCAACATCATCTGTTTAAAATACTGAATATACCATAGGCTTCTTAATCTGCATTTTAACAAGCTCTCTAGCCAACTCTTGTGAACATTGTAGTTTGTACAGCTCTGTTCTTGATATCATCCAGCTAGTTGACGCATAAGTGCTGACTGAGGAATTCTGTGTACATTTCTGAAATTGACCTTAAATACATATTGATCTTATTTAAATGTAAATTATTTTGTAATTTACAAAATTTCTGGTGAATTACAATTTACCAAAATTATTTTCTTTATAGATAGCACTGTTTGGAAGCAGTGACAAGAACATTCTCAAACACTAAACAGTTCTAGCTTTTTAAGTGAGATTTGGGTATATATTTGACCTTAAAACTATGAAATTTAAAATTACAGTTTCTTTGTTCCTTCCTACAGTATTAGTTTCACTAAGAACCTTTGAGGTATTAGAAAAAAGATTCAAATTTGATTTAACTTTTATCTTAAATGAGGGAAGTTATTCCTTACTGGTATTTGATATGTGGACTAATAGTATATTGTATATACACACAACTTAAATGAGGGAAATTATTCCTTACTGGTATTTGATATGTGGATTAATAGTATATTGTATATACACACAAATGCGCGTGTAACTATTACTAAATATATTAAGGGTTCTTACTCAGATCTTGCTTGTATGTTTTATGTTTATATAGATTCCTATTCTGTGTTGTAGAATGACAGTCCCAAATTTTATGAGTACACTGGGAAATAATCCTGTAACAAACTTTATACTATGCCCTGTATATATGAATGCATACAGATAATAGTAACACTCTTATTTTTGTATGTTTTATTCTTGTGTTCTCTGAGCAAATAGTTATGGACGCTTAGCGATAGATACTCTCTATGCTAAACATACAATCTACGATGTTAATGCACTGTATGCATTCAGTTAAGGATGTCCTACAGCTAGATATGTTTGTGGTTGGGGTTAGGAAATACTGTTTTTAAACTTTAGTGTTTTTATATTCATAGTCATGAAGGAAATATTTTTATTTTACTTCGAGAGATGAGAATTGAGCACATATAAATTAATCTTTCATTGATGTGTGAACAGTGTAACTAACCTGAAAATGAATTTTTGTTGGCTTCTTGTCTACAGTAATATATTGTTTAATGATACAAACAGTATTTCAGTGATTGTTGAACAGTTTTCAGTGCTTTATTTTGACTACATATGCCTAAAGATGGGAGGGAGAGGCGGAAAGAAATCCAGATGTATGTGATACAGCAGTATGTCACTTGGTATTTCAAGAGTGTGAAACTTTAAGCAACAAAACTAAACTTAAAGGAGTGGCCCTAGCTAGGAGATATTCTGTTTTTACATAGCTCCTACTGCATGTTGATATGGCAAATGGGACTAAGGTTGTGATTACCAAAGGACATGCCACCCTTGTGGTCATAACCAAGTTGTAATGTCATCTAAATTCTTCTTGAATGTCTATCACATGTGTATCAGTGATTCAAGAGGAGATAAAATTTAAACAAAGATTCAGTTGGGAGTTAGCACTCCCAGAAGGTTAGTTTTAAAACAGAACAGCAGAAGGAGTTGTGACATGCATCCACAAGAAATTGTAATGGTTTGACAGTTACTTAGCCCTCAGTTCCTAGCCCTTTCGTTGAACTGACAGGCATGCTTGCAAAGATAGTGAGGCCTGTTTCATCCCCATTAATGTCTTTTTGAATGTTAGCCAGAAGTCTGGGTAATGATAAATGTTCAGTGATTCATCAATCCCAGTCCCAGGAGATTTTTTTTTTTCTGGTTTCTGTGAGCTTGGGCAGTTTTTCTTATTTGGGCCTCTTCTGAGTTTTTCTAATCTTTGTTAAAATGGTGTTAGTTGTCAAAAGAGTAGGTATCACCTACAGGGTTTAAAGCCTTGTTTAAAAGTCATATGATTTTGGAGGTGAAGCTGTCCTTTGTACATATAAAAGTCTGAGAACAAGAACAGTTTTTAATTTACAGGGGTTTTGTCACAATTATTATATTTGTAAATTTTGCTATCTCCTTCCCACCCCCATTTGCTTAAGAAGGATGTTTTAAGCTTAAGGAGAAATTTAATAACGGCTATTATAAACTAATAACATTAGCTTTATTTTTATGTTGTAGCCATTTATTTTCTCTTAATTTAAATCAACTGGTTCTTACGTTTTCCTTTTTAAATGACTTTCTATGGAAGTATTTTTTGTTGTACTAGTATTAAAAGAAATATAAATACATTTTTTGTTAAATATTTTATACTTAGGGAATTTATTTTTTGCATATTGTTTATTATTCTTTATAGTTTAAGTAAAATTTGTAACTGTCTAACTGTATTAGTATGTTGTTAGAGAAGAAACAAAGGATATAAACAAACCTTTCCTAATTTATTATAACTCAGAAGTTTTCTTAATTCTTTTTTAATGATCTGTAGAACTTTTGCATATAAGTAGATTGTAGAACTACTTTAAGATCAGTAAAGAAACTTTTTTTTTCTATAAAACCTTAAAGAAGAATAAAAGGAGTACTTCAACAATTTAGTTTTTCAAGTAATGAACAAGGAACTTGATTAGGAATAACCAGTTGTAAGTCTGTATATTAATTAGGTGAGTGTCATTATGCTCAATTAGCAGAACTGCCAAATAATCTCTTTAATACTCTGGCCTTTTTTTCCCCCCCCTAGGGTTTTACAGACAGCCCTCATTTCAGTGATCACTTGAATGACAGTCGATTAGGGGCCCACGAAGGCTTGTCCCCAACACCTTTCATGAACTCAAATCTGATGGGTAAGTTGGTAATTCTTTACAAGTAATTTTTTCAGAGCCTCTTTGGTCAGAGACATTTTTCATCCCCTTGTTCAGGAGAGACTCATAAGTAGAAGAAAGATTCTGAGTTTCTATGGATATCTAGGCTTTCCTTGTTTAACTCCGTTTGAGATGCAAGTAGCCAGAATTGTGGATGCTCTCTTAGAGCATTATTGTCATTGTTGTCAAAATATTTTAACTGTCAGCTGATAGTGTCTTTGTCACCTCAGCATTTATGCTTTCTTCTTTCTGAGCAGAGAAGTGTTTCTAAGATATTTATGACAAATATTACTAGTTTTATGTATGTGATAATTTAAAACATGGCAAGCATGTTTTAGACAGATGTTTACTCAGATTGGGTGATCTTTTGGCACTACTTGATTAAAACTTAGTAGTATGTTTAGGTATTGTGGTTTTTGTTTTAAGTGCTTAGGTTCTTACTGGGATTTTAAGTTTTATTTTGCAAAGTAAAGTTGTGCTTTGAAGAATATTATCTACCATCTAACCTTAAAGGTTAACTACTCTCTTTATCTTCTGCAAAACATTCCTCCCTCCACCCCACCCCTAGCCAAATTTAGGACTCTTCAATTTGAAATGATAAGCTTGACCTATTATTATTTTCTTTTTTCCAGTTTGGATACCTCTCTCTCTCTCTCTCTCTCTCTCATGTTTTTCTTAAGCAACAATTTTACCATTTTGCAGAACTTGACTCAAAAGACTGTTTTATGGCGTTATTTTTCTGTCCTATGCTGGGGCTGAGCACATTACAAAGATTTACTTAATCTTTCTTATTGGTTGTCAAGGGCATCATGTAAATACAGGTTTTTATGATTGACATTTTTCATCACTTACTCTGTTTCTTAAGGATATGACCTATATTATGATCTTAGAATTGTCCTTTTAAGACACAGCCATGCTAATCTAAGTGGATTACCCAAATCCAAAATCCTGGTGATCTGCAATTTTTTTTATAAATGGTTTTGCTTTGTATGGTCTTTGTTTATTTCCCTTATCCTCTGTAAAGTGTCTGAGGAGATGATAACTGATGTTCTGGTATAGATTTTACTAGTTTAAAGTCATAGTCATTGATTATGTAACGAGTAAAAAAAAAAAAAAACCTAACCAGCAATGACATTTGTGTTTTGAAATCACAAGTAATTTCAACATAAATACAGATGAAAACCTGGTATTAAATACATAACTCTCTTTCCAAGTAAAAATTACAATTAAATTTAGAAAAAAATAATAGTTCCTAGACTTTGGCCAGAGGATACTTTCTAATTTATATTTTGAATTTTCTGTTGAGTGTACCATCTAAGTATAATATGTATGACACTCCAAATAACTTCCTTTTGTGTTTTAATTTTCAGGTAGCATTTAATTTATGATAAATATGCTAGAATAAGCTATAGTCATTGTTCTGAAATTTTAGATTGTGCTAAGCTTCCTACATTAAGTCTGTAACTCCAAAATGTGAAAAAGTAGAAATTGCCCTTTTTTATACTTAGGTTCTTACCTTTATTTTTAGCTCATAGAGATGATTGTAAAGCTCTATAGAATTGCATCATTAGTATGGCTTCAAGCCAAGGTGACTGTTAAAGTTGTGGAGGGTAAGTGTGGGAATTAAGTGATTTCTAAGAAGTATGTATATATTAGTCATTTACCTTGGGAAGCTTATACCCAAAAATATTCCTATAATTCAGTTTGAGATTTTCTCAGTTGGACAGATTATGAGCACATATGCTTGTTGGTTTCTTCAGCCTATAAATAATTATTGATAGAATATTCCATATGCTATGTATAAAATCAACATAGAAAATTATTCTTGAAATAAAAATAATGCACATACATAAACAGATTGATTTTTTCACAGTACAAATGGGATAGATCCATTTTCATCTGAACTGCATTGTATAGCCAGTCAGGTACAGCTAACTGTATATTTTCTTTGCAAATTTTAACAATGTAATCTAAATAATGCTTAATTACCTATAATGGGGCAAAATAACTCTAAAAAAGATTAGGCAGATATGTTTAAAAGGATTTCAGTGATCATTGGCAATGTCTATTTACTACACTTCCTTTATCTTATTTTCTGTAAAAATGGTTAAATTAGGTATCTTACAATTTAGTCTAAGCAAGCTCCTGTCAAGTAGTTTGCTTTCAGGAATAAATGCCTCTTAAATTATAGAGCAGTTCTGTGATAGCAACAGGCAGTCCCACTTGATATGAGCCAATTGAGCTGATGTGTGGGTTTATATTGCTCAGTAGTTAATTCTTTAGCCATTTGATAGTGTAAAGGAGTTTCAGGCTAAAATCCTAAATTGTTAAGGTACGACTTAGATGTACATAGTAGTATCACAAGCATTTGAAATGGTACTGTGAATGACAAATGTTTGGAAACAGTTAAAGCTGATAGGAAAGCAGTAACATTTTTCATCATTGCTGTCAACATATTAAAAAAAACCATTAAGAGAAGGGGGAGGGAATTGTATGTCTTGGGGATGTTATTTTGCATATTATGTTCAGCCATAAGCACATTTGCCTGAAGAAATAGTGGATTATAAAGTGCCACTATCTTTCATGATGGAGCTCTCAAACACTTTAATGATTTTACACATTGGAAAAATGAGAAATTTTGTTTAACAAGGGTTGATAATGATTCAATAATGAACAATTTGCCACAGAAACATGCATTTCTATATTCATTTAGATATTTTGAAGTATTTTACATAGGAAGTAAAACTATTATGTTGGATCAGTCAGTAATTCTTCTTAATGAATACCACAATTATCCCATTGATTTGTCAATAAAGGAACAGCACATTTTTGCTTATGTTTCAAGTGAACTAAGTACATCCTTTTGGCACATCACTAAGTAATTAGTATCCAGTAGTTCTGTGCACTATTATAGTAAAACTGCAAAGCTCTGACAATAGCATTGAATTGCAGTCACATCACCAAATAGTCTTCTCCATCCCCAACCTATTCCAGCATTGCTTTATTTCTCTACTCATGTATTTAATATATATTTTATTTAATCCTGAAAGAGGTTGTAACTCAGTTTTAATTTCAGTTTTGCAAATGAGAAAACTAAGTTGCAATAAAACCTTTTTCTTGAGACCACAGAGTTAAAACAGATAGCAAAACTAAATGCAGAATCCAAATATTCTTAGTCAAATATTCTTCCCATTAGTCACATTAGACATGTAAGGTTCTTTCTACATAATGTTCCCAGGTTTTTACGAGCTCAGCTTTATCCTGAGCTGTAATTATGAAGACACTGGTCTTGAGGCCTAACTTTGGGAAGTATTTATATATTGTATGCTCCCCTTTCTTAGAGATGTAGATTAGTAGATTAGGATATTAAAGATTCTGGCATATGGAGTGGGGAGGGGGGAGTTTACTTAACTTTGTTTTGCCCATCATATCCGAGATTTGGATCATGCACACAAGTCTTTTTGTAATCATTAGCCTTTGGTGGACTAGTTCACCATGGAACTCACACAGGAAATATTGGTAGGTTGTTTAAATGGGAAAGTAAAAGATAACACATAGAAGTTCTCTAAATTATAAGATAGTACAATATCATTAAAATTGCTACATATTTTTATAATGAATTTTAGCCATCTTAGCTAATTTAGCAGATTGGAGTCTTTTGTAGTTCAAGTGTATTATTACTTAACCGCTGCTAGTTAAGTATTTGACTATAAACAAATCATTTGTGGTTCTACTGCTTTTGGAGTCTTGTTGCTCAGCCCTACCTTCTTTTTTTTTTTAATGGTCTTTTTTTAATGATTTTTTAAATTTATGCATACAGAGCTGGGGTACAGGCTAGAGGTTCAGGGACAGTGAGAGGATTCACCAGAGACAGAGTGGGGAGCAGAACAGGCCTACTGATGAAATACACTGCTGAGGGAAGCAGCGGGTGGGTCAGGAGAGGTCTGTGGCACCATGTGTGTCACCTCGGGCTGACATTGAGCTCATGCTGTGGTGGCTTTAGCTTCTTAGTGCTGTGCTTTAACCCGCTGCACCACCAGGGAGGGCCCCCTACCTTCTTTTTTACCTCAGAGTTTAAAAGGTCTCTCTGGTAGCAGCTACTATGTTTTAATTTCATTTCATGGTATGTTTCTCTGGGAATTTACTTGAAGTCATTTTTTCTGTAGATTCAGTATTTTAGATAACCAAATTTCAGTGAAAACCCTTATATTTTTGATACATTTGCACTGTAGTTTCTGATTAATGTGGCACTCTAGATTTTTTTTTAAAATGTATATAGAATTGCCATTTTCAGAATGCCAAAGCATAATAGAATACAGTATTCAATTATGTAACTTTGGTTTACATGACATTGCTTTGCTAGATGACATAGTGAAAATGATTATAATTTTGCTTTGGGGAAACAGCTTGGCTTACCATCTATTTGAAAGCATTTCATAAGAATGAGCTCTCTTCATGCTTTGTCCAACATTTTGTTGACTCCAAGTCTCATAAAGGAATATGAGTTATATAGTCGTTGATCTATATTTCTCTGATCTTTGGCTGCTTACTTTTTTTTTTTTTAAGAGTTATTTATTCATACAGAACTGAGGTGCAAGCCAGAGGTGCTGGGGTGGTGAGAGGCTTCACCAGAGACAGAGTGGGGAGCAGATGGACGAAATACACTGTAGAAGGGAGCAGCGGGTGGGTCAGGAGAGGTCTGCATCGCCTGTGGGTCACCTCTGGGGCTGGGGATCCAACTCGCACTGAGGGAGCTGCGACCAGCTTGCAGAGCTGTTTCCTAACCTGTTGCGCCACCAGGGAGGGCCTTCTTTGGCTGCTTACAAACAAAACATTGGCCCTGGAGAAACTGGAGTGAAAGAAATCTAGTTAGTACTGAAGAAATGAAAGCTGAGGTAAATGAAATGAGTAGTTAACTAGAAAATACCAGTTCAACCCACTTGATTGAGATTTAGCGCATAGCCCCTTTAACTGTACTGCTTTTTTTCCCTTTTATATTTACTTCTCTTATTCAACCATTTGTTTATTTGTCCCCTCTTATATATATTATAGCTCTTAAATCTTTTACTTTCTTTTGTTAAAGCTTAAATCCTATTAACCAGGCTAAATGGTTGAATTCCTTCATCCTTCCCCTTCATGAACCCATTCATCCTTTTTTCTGTCCTGAACTGAATAAAAATACAGTATATCAGAATATAAAAGTGAATAAGATTCAGTGTACCTTTATAAACCTTACTGTTTTAATGTGAGGGAAAATAATTGTAATAATTATTATACATGGCATAAAATGAATAATGCAAAGAAAATCCTACAAAAATTTAGAAGAGATTACAGTAAGGCATTAGCAGATGTTTTATTATGAAGTAGTGTTGTCTGTCAATCCAGTATTAATTTAGAACTCTTTTTCTAAGAAGTAACAGAAATAAATTATGTTTAATAAAGAGTGGTATTTATTGACACAGATATCCCAGGTAGCTCAAAGTAGACTGAATTTTGATGTAGTGTCATCTGCCCCCTCCCTCCCTGCCTTACAATTGTTTATTGAGAGAATGAGATAGAACTGGAGAGGCTAATTGTACCAACAAAGAATTTGAGGAGTAAGAAAATGTAAGGATGCAGTGTTCTTGTCTCTTCCTCTCTACTTCTAGAAATCTTCATTCAACTCTTTCCAAATTGTTCTAAATTGCCATTTTTCTGTACTGTAGTACAGCATATCTAATTCCTCAGTGGTTTGGGGTGTTTCAAAATAAATATGCATTTATTTATAATAATGTATCCCTCACAGCCTCTTCTCTTTGCATAATAGTGCCTCCACTTCCTTAAAAAACATCTTCTTTCCATGGTTTTGATAGACATTGTTTTTGAAGGTATTCATTTGAGCTATAGATGGGTTAATGGCTTCTTTTCTGTCCAGCCTGTACGCCTGCATAGACTTCAAGAGTGAATTATTTATTAAATCACTAGAACATCTTAGAAGGCATCCCAGAATTTCAAAAGATAGAGAAAAGAGGTCTAAATGAAGACTTATTTTGAAATTTAAAGCTAAATTAGAAAATATATTATCTTCTAGGTTTTAGGTAAACAAAGACTGAGTTAATTGTTGATTTTTTTTTTTTGTGGCATTTTCCCTTCAAAAAATTGTGTGGTAATATAGAAATGGAAATGTCTTATATATCACATTTAATGAAACCTTGTTTGTTTTCTCCTTAGTTACTGACTCTTAACTTAGGTCCTAATTTGTCGAGTTTTTGTGTTTAAATGGTTCATTAACATCATTTTCATTAACTTCAGGAAATTTTGAATATTTTGCACAATATTAAACTCAGTGTATTTCTTTTAGTTATGCTTTGTAGTTAGCAAGTTATTCAGTAGTTAGCAAGACTGATCAACAGTGCCACTGACAGTATATGACTGAAATAATGATGTAGTTTGAAAGATATTATTACACTAGGGTTAAAAAAAAAAAAGCTATCAGGTCACTTAGTGATTATTTTTAGCAAATTATATTATTTTTTTCTTAGTGTTTGTTATAATTTTATGCCTAAGCCATACTACAGACCATAGTTTTCTAATCCTTAAGAGAAAACATTTTCAGAGAAACATATATACAAATCTCTATAGCAGTTATTTAAACCAAAAACTGGTAACAAACCAAATACCCTGCAACTAACTGGTAAGTGAATAAACCTATGGTACATTAATACCTCAATATTGTTAAGAACAAAGAGATAAGCTTTTTATATATGCAAACTCTTGAATGAATTCCAAAGGCATTATGCTGAGTGAAAGGAGCCAGAATCCAAAAGGTTACATAGCTACTGTGTGATTCCACTCATATGAAATTCTTATAAAGGCAAAACTATAATGTGGAGAAATGATAGGTATAAAGAGGTGAGTTGGAGTTTCACTATAAAGTAACATGAATGAATTTTTGGATGATTTCTTTTGTATCATTATTTTAGGTGTGGTTAAATGAATGTATTTGTGAGCTTAAAATTCATTAAATTATACACTCTCCAAATGGTCACTTTTTCTATGTGATTTCTCTTACCAAAAATACCAACATCAGTTCTGCCTCTTACAAGGAAAATGCTTAGAGACTGAAATTCTCTTAAAATGTTCTAATTGAAATGGAACTCTGAAATCACCCAGGACAGTAGTTCCCAGTTGGGCATGTTGAGAAGTAACGTGGTTGTCGAATAGACTGGAAGTAGGGGACATTGCCACTGGTATTACCCATACCTTTCACTTTCTCACAGTGAAGAGTTAGTATTTGCTTGTCTAATGATTACAGTGTTTATGCCCATTTTCATTAGTCTTCAATGAAAGTGAATTTTTAAAAAATTTTAAGAATATATCCTGAATTGATTTGGTTTAAATTGTAGAATGTTGTTGTTTGAAGATATTCATGGTACTTTAATCCTCAGTTGTATAAATTTTGTACTACATTTCTGTTATTTAATAAGCCTCACATTTTAAGTAAAGTACCTCCATTTGTTCCTTATTTTGAATGTTTTAAGTTATTATTTTGAATGTTAATCCACAATTTTTGTAGTTAACTTCACATGTAAGCTTATTTCTTAGAAAATTCAGCCTTTGCTGGTTATAGCTCCACTTTGAGCTAGGGCCTGTTTTTTGTAGACTTTCAGATTGGGATAATTTTGTTGTTACTGGGAGTTTAGGTTTTATGAACAGTAGAACATGCCATTCTGTGTACATTTTAGGAACTTTTTGATTATATAGATATACTCTACATATTTACTTACAATATACATGAGGCTACTATTCACATAATTCTTTCCTCTTGAAAAACAGTTTATGGCTATTGTCCATATGTATGCTGTGGTATTGTGAAATATGTAAGTCTTTCTTAAATTACATGCTTGTTTTTCACTTGGAAATAATCTCAGGAGGATTATTAGACTCTTCAGATTGTTTGAAATTTCTAGGGAGCCACAATTAAATGGGAGTGGAGTACAAAGCCATTTTCACAGCAAATTAAACCAATTAGTATATTTATAGTTAACATTTTATTAATTTTCCTTGTGTGCTACTCTACACTGGTTCCTGATCTCAGAAGTCAGCACACCTGTTTTTGCAAGCAGCATATTTAATAGTTTAGTTTTATAGCCCAAGAGGTAAAATCATTGTTATGTAGTTACTTACGTAACTGTTTAAAAATATAAAAAGACATTCTTAGCTTATAGGTGGTAAAAATAACAGTTGGTGTTCTGTATCTGTTCCACACACTGTAGTTTGTCAATCATGCTCTGATAGTTTAACAAAAATATTTTAATAATAGCAAACTTGTCAATGTGTTCAAGAGTTAATAGATTACATATGTGAAATTTGAGCATGATTTTGTATTCACATATATATTTTAATATCTAGGCATATAGTGGTGGGTAATGCATTATTTTTAAAATTTCCTTCTTTCATTGCCTCTATACAGAATGGCCAGTTATTGAGTTGTTTTTGTCTTCAAAACAATAGTCTCCATAATCTGAAAGATTTCTAAAAATCTCATAAAGCAGTATAAAGTTGTAACTATAGGATATTAAACTATAATATTAGGAGAAGAAAAGGTGGGGATTAGGTAATTCAGTGGTGATGTGGCAGTGGGGTAGCTCTTTGGAGAGAGATCTTCAGAGAATAGCTGTGAAGAAGAATCCAATAGAGAGAATCAGTGGTAGTGTGAGAATGTGACTTGGTAGGTGTGTGGTAACATACACCTAAAGGGTATGGTCCTGTACCTCTAAATCATACACAGTGTGTAAATCATTACTTCAATTTTAAAATATAAAAGATTGTTCATATAATGAAAAAAATTGCATGTAGGGTGCTAAGTAATTAGTTTTTGAGAAAATCTATCAAATCCTGATTTGATATACTATTCATCTTCTATAAGGCTTTTGCCTGTCTGAGAGATTTAAGAGAAAATGTTATATTTGAAACAGAGTATTTGAAATTTTTTTGCTCATACATAAAATTAAATATGTTTATACCAAAGAACTTTCTTCTGCTTTATAAAAAGTAAATAATTCCCTTCATATAGGCTAATTAGTATCAAGGAAGAGAAATTATGCAGTCATTTAGTCATACCACTAAATGCAGAGCCCTTTTATTCTTCTGTGTGTATGTACACTCACATCTCTATGTTTAGACAAGATAGTAATACATGTTAAGTATAGGCTTTAGTTTTATTACATTTTACAAAAAATTTCAGTAAAAAATTTGAAATCAGTGGTTTTTAAAGTTGGTTATGAAGTAATTAGAAAATGTATTTTCAAGTATGGGAGTAGTAGTAAGTATCTACTTGAATTTACTTTTCTCTAACAATATTGAAGGAGTGTGTATGTATATTCATAATTTATATATTATATGCATTTCTTTTAATCTATCCTTGATTCTTTAGATATGCATGATTAATAAATTGTTATATATATTTTTCTATATCTATTTATGTATTTCTTTTAATCTACCCTTGATTCTTTTAGTTAACTTGTTACGTTCAATAGTTTTAGTACCTTAAAGTTTCCCAACTGTTTTATTTATACAATGTGCTTCTCAACTTCTAAAATCTGCCTTGATACACATAGAGGAAACCAGAGACCAAAACATATCTATAAAGATAATTTTTAAAAATAATATGTTTATTTTTACATCATTTTGTGCCTTTTTAATCCTTGTGGGCTTCCCACCACCAATTCACCTGTGTGCCATCACCATAGTCCAGTGTACTCTCCCCCCACCCATCCCCCCCATTTTTGATCCCATTCCCAACTCCACCCCGGTAAAATGTCTCTGGTACATAGTTGTTAATTATTATTTTCCCGCCCTGGTCCTTCATAGTCCTGCTATGAGTGAAATGATACTTATTTT
>NW_004567124.1:13687231-13701008 GCF_000260355.1 Condylura cristata | reverse complement strand
GACGGGTCAGGAGAGGTCTGCCATGCCATGTGGTCTCTTTCGGGGCAGGCGGGAATCGAACTCATGCGAAGTGGCTTTAGCTTCTCAGTGCTGTGCTTTAAGCTGCTGCGCCACCAGTGAAGGGTGAGAAAATCCATGTATTTCTAAGGCAAGAATCACTTGTGACCTCTTAGTTTTAGGAAACTTCAGTTCTAATAGGTGACATTATTAGTGAGTGAGAAGATTCTTTTATTGTCACCATTTGTCCTTTACCTTGTATACACAGCATTGTTGTAACTTTGGATAATAGAGATGGAAAGCATCAAAGACGAAAAGCCTGATGTGTATTCTTCTTTTTTTTTTTTTTAAAGATTTATTTGCGCATACAGAACTGGGGTACAGGCCAGAGGTGCAAAGGAGGTGAGAGGATTCACCAGAGACAGAGTGGAAAGCAGAATGGGCAGATCGGAAGTACACTGCTGAGGGGAGCATTGGGTGGGTCAGAAGAGGTCTGCTGGGCCATATGGGTCACCTCCCGGGCAGGTGGGGATTGAGCTCATGAGGAAATGGCTCTAGCTTCTTAATGCTATGCTTTAACCTGCTGCGCTACCAGGGAGGGCCCCTGATGTGTATTCTTGAGGACACCAGTAACTTAAGAACATTTGGAGAGCTGGCTAACCTCCTAGCTTGCATTTTGCATTTCAAAATTGAATGTTTACAAGAGTACACAGAGTATTTTAAGTACTATGTAACTTTACTTAAAAATATATATATATATATTGATGAGGGCAGCATGAGGGTACCTGCGGTGAGTTAGGGAAAGTGAGGCATAGCAGAAAAAAATACTGGAAGGTACTAAAGTCAATTCATTAATATGATAAATTTTACCAAGAGCTGACCCTTTCAAAAACCTTTCTTTTACCCAAAGCCAAAATGGAAAGATGCAGCAACACAGTTGTCTGTGCCTATCCTAACTTTTACTTCAGTGAGAAATGAGTTTTGAAGATTAGATTTATAATCTCTATAATCTCAATTCAGTTTGAAAAATTACCTTCTTTCCCTAAAATACTAATTCTTTTATGGAAACATTTCCACAATGGTTTTCACCAGTCACAGGAAGTTGGTGCCACAGGGAGAATGATACTCTAGGTGAGGTTATTCTGGTGGTCCCCCGTGTTATGTATTTTAGGCAAACAACTCCTTAGAGATGGTTCTTGCTTGGAGTCTTTTGAGGTAATTGGGAAAGAAAATAGGAGTTTTTAAGACATGGAGTTGGGAAAAACAATTCTTGGCTAATTCATAACTTCCCCTTGGATTTTTAAAAATTGTCAAAAATTTCTTAAACGTTTAAACCAGTCTTGCATTTAAATATGTGTAAAAGAGCCTCTAGTAAGTAAAAATATATTTGCCACTGTGTTGTCAAAGTTCTTGTGTTATTTGTAAATATATATATATATGTATATATAAAGTCTATAATTGTGGGTCTTTTGAAGTCCACCTGATAAATTATGGTTTTAAAGATTTTTTAAGTGTTAGTGTTAAAAATGTGCATGAGTCCTTAGGACATTTTTTGTATATGTGAAAACTGGGAAAAAGCAAACCACCCATTACTTAAAAAGAGGTTTAAGCTGAAGTGGCTAAATCTCACATTTCCCTTTTTGCTTTAGTATGTCAGTTAATCTCACTGGAAGGTATATTTATCTAATGTGAAGCTCACTGATGCATGAAAACCTGAGCAGAGTACAGTTTCCCCAGTGGGTCTTCTTTGGGCATTTGTAGCTATGCCTCAGTTTGTGTGTGTGTTGGGGGAGGTCAGCAGGAGAAAGCTAGAAAGGTTAAGATGTATTGGTCAGCTATTATAAAAGTACTAACGTCCTATAGTAGGAAGGGAATAGGACAGCTGACCTTTTAAAAAATATATTTATTTCCTGAGGCAGTTTAGTTGGAAACATGCAGCATAGTAATAATTATTTTCATTTTGTAATGTGGACAATCATTTAAATTCTATTGTATATGAGGAATAACTCTTTGTATTTATGCCTTTTGTTACGACGATTAGAATTTTTCCTCTTTTCTTAACATTAGTTATTTTAATTTTTTTTTTCAGTTAGCTTGAATATATGACCTAGGTTAACTATTAACTTATTAGTTCAGATTATTTACCATAGCTTGTCATAGAATGTTTTCTGGACTTTTCCCTCCCAAGTACTGAATACTATTGTGTATCAAAAATGAATGGAAATTGTTAAAGGTTGCTTAATTCAGATTTCTACCTTCATAAATATAATTGAAGTTATGAGATTCAATTAATGTCATATTTTTATTTAAGTCACTTACATATGACCATGTCATAATTTTTTAAAGATTTAATATATATTTTTTAAAGATTTAGTTATGTACACAGAACTGGGGTCCAGGACAGAGGTGGTGAGAGGTCTCACCAGAGTAAGAGTGGGGAGCAGAATAGGCCAACTGACAAAGTACACTGCTGAAGGGCCAGCGGGGGCCAGGAGAGGTCTGCCACGCCATGTGGATCACCTCTAGGGTGGGGATCGAACTCATACTGTAGTGGCTTTAGCTTCTTAGTGCTGTGCTTTAACCCGCTGCACCACAAGGGAGGGCCCAGATTTAATATGTTTTAAAGATTTATTGATTTATTCATACAGAACTGGGGTATAAGCCAGAGGTGCAGGGGCTGTGTGAGGATTCACCAGAGACAGAGTGGGGAGCAGAACAGGCAGATCGACAAAGTACACTGCTGAGAGGAGCAGTGGGTGAGACAGGAGAGGTCTGCCGTGCCATGTGGGGCATATCTGGGGCTGGGGATGGAACTCACACTGGAGCAGCTACAGCTAGCTTGCAGTGTCACCAGGTAGGACCGATAAATCATAATTTTAACTGAAGTCACCCATAAGGAGTTCTTATGTTAATGCAGGGGCATATGCATGGTAACTAGAAAGCCTTGATTTGGGTTTTTGTTACACTTTTTTATTGAAATAATACATTAAAAGTTTTAGGTATTGATCATTGAGAATCAATATGTATATTTACTATATAAAGCATACTGATAAAAATCTAGACCTGTCCTTCACCACACAATTATCCTCCTTTTCCCTATATACTTAACCTTCTCCCTTTTCTGAATACCACTAGTTGGTTTTAACAGTCCACAAGTTTATTTTTGTTTTATTTAGTTCATCTCTATTTAACATATGTGAATGAAATCAGATATGTATTTCTTTCACTGTCTGATTTATTTCAGTAAGCATAATTCTCTCTAGCTCCATTCATGTTGTTGCAAATGGTAACATTGCATCTTTTTCATAATTAAATAGTGTCCCTTTGTATGTTTGTGTAAAGTACATCTTCTGGGGCCTCCACGGTGGCCCAGCTAGTTGAAGCACAGCACTGAGAAACAGGGCTTCTTCAGCATGAGTTTGATCCCTGCCCTGGAGGTGATACACATGGCTGGGCAGACCTCTCCTGACCCACCTGCTTGCTCCCCTCAGCAGTGTACTATGTTGATCTGACTATTCTGCCCCCAACTCTGTCTCTGGTGAATCCTCTCACCGCACCTGCGCCTCTGCCCTGTACCCCAGATCTGTATGCATAAATAAATAAGTCTTAAAAAAAAATCTTCTCTCTCCATTTGTCAGCTGATCAACACTTAAGTTGTTCCCAGTTCTTGGTTATTATCAGTATGCTGCAGTAAACATCAATGTTCATATGTCTCTTCAAATCCATTGTCTTTACATTTTGGATACATTGAAGTTAGATAACTGGATCATACAGAATTTCTGTTTTTAAGCTTTAAAGGACTTTCTATCCTGCTTTACATAATAGCTGGCCTATTTACATTCCCTGTGTGTGTGAAGGTTATCAGCTCTCCTTAATCACTTGTTGTTTCTTGTTTTGTAGATGATAGTTATGAGGTAATATCACATTGTTGTTTCGATTTACATTTCTCTAGTAGTAAGAGGTGATAGATATCTGTTCAGATCCTCTGCCTGTAATCAGCTTGTTTGTTTCTTCATTGTTGAGTTTTATGAGTTCTTTAAATGTTAACCCCTTGTCAGATATACGATGTGCAACTATCTTCTATTCAGTAGTATATTTTTCACTTTGATGTTCCATTCACTGTGCAGAATCTTGTTATTTAGATAAAGTCCTACTTGTTTATTTTTGCTTTTGTTTTCCTTGCTATTGGATTTAAGGCACCAAATGTCTTAAGACTTAGGTAAAGGAGCATATTTCCTGTTTTTCCTTGTATATAGCTCCTGTGTTTCCTTATATATTTTATGGCTCCATGTCTTTATTTATTTATGCATATAGAACTGGGGTACAGGCCAGAGGTACGGGGTGGTGAGAGGATTAACCAGAGATAGTGGGGAGCAGAATAGGCAGACTGATGAAGTACACTGCCAAAGGGAGCAGTGGGCCAGGAGAGACAGGAGAGGTCTCCTGAGCCATGTGGATCACCTCTGGGGCCAGGATCGAACTTGCATTAAGGCAGCTGTGGCTAGCTTGCAGTGCTGCACCACCAGGGAGGGCCCAAATTCAGGTTTTTAGTTCATTTTGAATTAAGTTTTGTATGCAATGTAAAATAGTAGTCTAATTAGTTTCATCTGCATGTAAACTGTCTTTATTTTTCCCAACTCCATTTATTAATGACACTTCCCTTGATCCATTGTAAGCTCTTGAGTCTTCTATGGTAAAGTAATTGTCCATATGCATATGATTTAATTTCTGGAGTCTCAGTTCTGTTCTGTTTTTTTGGTGCATCTTCTTTAATGTCCACACCAAACTGTTTAATTACTATAGCTTTGTAGTATTGTCTGAAGTCAGGGAACATGATAGCTCCATTTTTTCCTTTTTTTCTCAGGAATTTTTTTTCCCTTGTGTCACGTAATTTGTTTTACATTTATTTTGTTATATTCTAAAAAGAAGCCCAAAAACATCTCAATAGGGTGCCCTCCCTGCTGGCGCAGTGGGCTAAAGCACAGCACTAAGAAGCTTAAGTCAATGTGGCATGAGTTCGATCCCTGCCTGCCCAGAGGAGATCCACATGGTGTGGCAGACCTCTCCTGACCCATCCACTGCTCCCCTCAGCAGTATACTTTGTCAATCTGCCTGTTCTGTTCCCTACTCTATCTCTGGTGAATCCTCTTACCTGCTGCATCTCTGGCCTGTACCCCAGTTCTTTATGAGTAAATAAATACATCTTAAAACAAATTAAAAAAAAGATCTCAATCGGGATTTCATTGAACCTGTATGTTGTTTTAGTTAATATAGCCATTTTAGTAGCGTTAATTTTTCCAAGTCATGAGCATGGAATGCTTAAAAACATTAATTTGTGAAGGATCAAAATTGAAGAGGCTAAGATGACCATCATACAGTTCATTCATATGATTTTTTTTTTTTTATATAAAAGAGCTGCCTAAATTAGGGTGGGTGGAATGAAAGGATTCCCTGAAGACAGGAGAGAAGAATCGGTGTATCTACCAGAATACTCTGTTAAGGAGAACAGTGGGTGAGAAGGAGAGTTCTGCTGGACCATATGTGTGTTAGTTCCCTGAATGGAGATCAAGGTACTATGATGGGTACAGGTGATAGGCCTGAGACTTAACCTTAGGCCACTTGGGAGGCCCCAGTCATATAATGTATGAAATATTTTCTAAAATTCAAGATCCAAATGATTGTGATATTTCTAATGAAAACTTTTTTTTAAAATTATTAGTGCCATAATAGACTGAAAATTTGGAAAAAAGTAAAAATGACTCCTAAATTGCGTAGTAAGTTTTAAAGTTATAACTTTCTCAGCCTGTGTAGTCAACCATAGCGTAACAATGTATCTAATAAATTTGATTAGTATCATAATGGATTGCCTTGAAAGATAAAATGGCTCTAAGGGTCAGTACAGCACACAGTAGAAAAGATTTAATTAACACTTTCAATCTAGATTTAAAAAGACTTTTTGGTTATCTGATTTTAAGATTTTAAAACTTCTGTCTTAACGTATTTTAAATACACCATGGCAGGGAATAGGACCATGCTTTTTTTGCCTTGGAAAGCACTGGCAGAGAATACTCCCTGGTGGCGCAAAGGGTTAAGTCTTAGCATTATGAAGCTGTCCATAGCTACTGAAGCATGAGTTTATTCCCTGGCCAGGGAGCTGACCCACATTGGAAAGCAGATTTCCCCTGTCTCGCCCTCTGCGCTCCTCAGTAGTGTATTTCAGTAGATCTGCCTGTTCTGCTCCCTACTCTGTCCCTGGTGAATTGTCTCAACTCATCCTCCCAACACACACATGCACACACACACACACACGCTCGCACGCACACACTCATGCACACACTTCTGACCTATACCCTAGCTCTTGTGTGCATAAATATATATATATATTTTAAAATTGAAAGCATTGGCAAAATAGAATATGTCATAAACAGTATGAAACTATAAGGCTCTGACTCTCCTTGGTTTGTGTTAATAATCTCTAGTCTTGTGTGTATTGCATCTTTTTTTTTTCCTTTTTGAAGATTTATTTGTTTTTGCATACAGAACTGGGGTTGAGGCCAGAGGTGCAGAGGTGGTAAGATGATTCACCAGAGACAGAGTGGGGAGCAGAACAGGCAGATCGACAAAGTACACTGCTGAGGGGAGCAGCAGGCCAGACAGGATAGGTCTGCTGCACCATTTGGATCACCTCCGGGGCTGGGGATCAAACTCGCACAGAAGCAGCTGTGGCTAACTTGCAGTGCTGTGTTTTAACTCATTGTGCTATCAGGGAGAGCTGACATCTTTATTTTAAATGTCACAAATTTTGTGCACTTGAGAATCTGAAGTTAGCTTTCCCTAGTGCGTGTAATTTATCTCCTCTCTTCTAGGTGCTCAAAAATTTGCTTCTGAGTTTGTTTTTAATCATGGAACATGAGAGTTTTCTGGTAGAAGTAGCAAGTGAGGATACTGTCTCTCTTCAGTTCCACAAAACCTTTTATAACCCTTTGTCTGTCTTTCTATGTGTTGTTTAGGATGGGCCCAGATAAGAAGTTGTTGAAGGTTAAAATGGATCTTGGTTCATCTTGTACAATTGAAGAAACTCAGATATTAAAGTTTAGATAGTACTTGAAACCTTTCCTTCATAATATTCCCAAAATGTTTGGAGTTATTAAGAAAAAAAAAGATGGGAAATTCAAATTACAGTATGAGTTTCTGTGCTAAAAATGTCAACAGAAATACAGAGTTTTAATGAATGAAGAACACATTTCTATCTTGTCCCCGATGCATTGGCTTAATATTAGTCCCATGTATGATGAAGGCATATTTGAATGTCTTTCCTTTTCTGGTTGGCTGTATTCCCATTCTAACCTTCTTGTTTTATTTTTATTGACTTGCTTCTCTAGCACTTAACTCTGGATAGTGGTGTAGAGCAGCTATATCCACTGAGTTTCAGGCCAGATTCCATGAAAACATAGTGTACATAGTTTTTCTTAGGGATTTGTTGTAGGTATACAAAACAAATTTCGAATTTATTGTGGGTACTGGAAATTACTTATCTTCCTTAACCTAAGAGAGAAGGGGTAATTTAGATTGAGGTCCTCAGTGTATGTTTATTGAACAAAATTCTTCTTGGAGCATCTTTAATAGTTCCTGCCTCTGTACTGTAATCATATAAATCTGATTTTAAAACTCTTAATATTCAAGAAAATGCACTTATGATTACTTTAAAAGTCATGGGGAGGGTAGTTACTTGCTGTTATTAGTACCATGCTCTAACTAATTGAGCTGACTGGCCTGCTTAGACAGTTAGTGTTTTAAAGAAAATATCTTAAAATTCCTTCAGCTGTCCTTCATTTGTATCACTATACAACTTTATTGTCTTATCTCTTATTGGTAGACCTTCAGTATATGGTATGTGGGTTTGTCAGTCTGGGTAGTTTGTACCAGCATGTGTCTATGATACTGTGATTCATTTAATGTCTATCTTTTCTATTCCAGACATGGTCTACAGTGCTATGTATCAGAGAAATGTGATATGATTCACATACATTAGCACACATAGTAAAAAATCTTAAACTTTATACATACTATGATACATGCATATAGTGAAATGTCTTTATGTTTTGAATACGTTTTGAATAGTCTGTAAACATTCTGAATGTCATTTTTCTTTTTTAAGCAGTGTTTCTCCTAGAAGACTGCACCTACATTTGCCATGTAATCAAAGAATTAAATATTTATTTAAAAAAATGGAAAACAGGACACAGAGTACTACCCAGCAGACCCTGATAAAGTTGTATAGTTTGCCTATATAACATAGAGAAATTGTTAAGTTTGGTTTATATATCTTAAAAGGAATTAACACTTTGCAAGTGGGGAGAGGATCAGAAAAGTTATCAAAGTAACTTTTTGCTTATCAAAAAGCAACTAATATCTCTCTCTTCTACTTTTTGTATATACCTGGAAGAATTAACTTAAAGCTTTCAGGATGATCACAGAAATATTTCTGGAATATATATTTTATATTTTTTATGATGTGACTCAGAAGGAGGGAGAATCCTCTGTCCTTTCTCAGATATTGACATGGTGGAAAAGAATTGTAATGGAAATTTTTCATGGACTTGCTCATGTACAGGAACATGAGTCCCCTGACAACTGAAGGCTCTAGGGCCCAGTATTTGGATAGAAAACTCCGGGGCTAGGAATGTCCTCTATGCAGGCTAGCCTCACGTGAATTTGCATATACTTTGACTTTCCACTTATTTGACAGCATAGTGCAAAGCAGCCAAGCCTGAGGTAGTTGTTTCAGGGACAAGGCATAGTTAACTGTGTGCCTAAAGGTAAATGACTACTTTGGCAGATGACTTGTTGGAAGGAACACTACCCCTCCTTGGAATGCCCTGAGCTATCTGCTAACTATGCATGATTATGCCATAGCTAAGCTGCAATTTGATCTCAGCAACTGTTCAGTTATAGTAGAATAGCTTAGAGTGCTGTATTCTAGGAGTATGGCAATGAGGCACCATCCTTACAGCAAGATGGAGGTAGTCTTGATTTTCTGTGGAAAACAGTGGATGGTCAGTTCACACTGGAGTGTGACTTATATTGGAAAAAGTTCTCCCTAGTAGAAATGAAAGAAGTATGCATGTAAGCAGATTCTTAGGAAAGGCTGATCTATTTTTGCCTAAATTTTAATTTTTGTTTCTGTATCTTATATTCTATGAATAATTGGTTTGGACAATTACTGTAATGTGTCAGGGGTATAAGTTGATTTGAGCACTAAGTTTACAGTTTCATCATTCTTTAGCTTCTATGTCTAACTGCTAACCATTTGAGTTTTTTTTTTAAGAACGGTTTCTTTTTCTTTTTTTTTCAAATCAATTTATTCATACAGAACTGGGGTATAGGCTGGAAGCAGTGAGATGTTTCACCAGAGAACAGAACAGGCAGATTCACAAAGTACACTGCTGAGGGGAGCAGTGGGTGAGACAGGAGAAGTCTACTGCACCATATGGATCACCTCCGGGGCTAGGGATCAGACTCACACTAAAGCAGCTATGGTCAGCTTACAGTTCTGCGCTTTAACCCACTATGCCACCAGGGAGGGCACAAGTTTATTCACTTAAGGTCGGGTTTTTTTTTTTTTTTAAGGAAAAATAGAACTCAACTTGGAAAAAACTTTTATGGGAAAATTCTGCCAGCATCTTTAAAATCCAGTAAAAAAGTAAAAAAAAAAAAAATAGAGAGAAAGAAAAAGAAAACAAACAAACAAAAAAGCACATTCATTTCTGTTTTTTAGTAAAAATTATTGTAGTTAGATTTTTAACTTTGATAGAAAAATGACCTCTGACATTTTCTACAATTTTATGATCTGTTTAGATTGACTCAAGCTTCATAAATACTGTGTATAAGAGCTACTTTCCTGCAGCTTAACTAATGTCAGACTACCTAAATTTACATTCCAGTTCTGTTTTTTTTAGTTTCTTTTTATTTGAATGAGGATAGTAATTATAGTTAAGTCATAGGGTTTTTTGGGGAAGTACTCCCTGCAAAGAGCTTAACAAATACATGATACAGTTGATACTACTTACTAAGCATTCTTTGTTATTGTTAACATTTGTAATAACATTTTCCTCAATTTTGGGTGGTCATTTTCTTTTAATTAGAACTCTATTACTCAATATTCGAACTTGTTAAAATTTTTATTATAAGTAGTTTTATGTATCACAGAAGACTTAGAAAAGTTTATAGATATTTAAAAAATTGTTTTTGTTTTGTGAGCAGATTGTATTCAACTAAGTAATCTGTCCCCAGGAAGATAGTAGGGAGACACAATAGGTAAAGTTTTGTTGATAATTTTGTTGAATAATTTTTGTTTGAGATCTATCTTTGATAGAGCTCTTACCATGTATTGAAGACAATAATCAATTTAGCTAGCTCTGCAGAATTTAAGATAAAGTTACCTTGTCCAGGATGTCTCTGGTAGTATGAAGAAGGCTCTTCAATGTTAGTTATAACTCTGCCTTGTCTCAATTGTGTTCTTTCTGCAGTACAGACACAACTTAGTCCCTGGCAGTTACATAAAGCAAATGTCAGTAACAACCGTTGTAAATTAAAAGAGCAACTTAAAGGACAGTGATTCAGTAAG
This sequence comes from Condylura cristata, assembly GCF_000260355.1. Taxonomy (NCBI): domain Eukaryota; kingdom Metazoa; phylum Chordata; class Mammalia; order Eulipotyphla; family Talpidae; genus Condylura; species Condylura cristata. Next base: position 13,690,384 of record NW_004567124.1, on the reverse strand, counting down.
AAAGAATTTTGTCTGAGCAAATTAACCCTTATTTCTGTTAGCCCATGTGAAAGAATAGTGATTCTTGAGTCTTTGGATACTACTGACCTAGTAATTACACAATGAAGAGCCTCTCTTTATTTTATGGGTGTCTTGGACCTGGGCATGCTTTTCACTTGAAATATTTTTTTTCATTTTTAATTATACTTTGACATCTGGCCAATGTGATCAACATCAGACACCTTAATTTGTAAGCAGTTGTCAGAAACCTCCTAAACTTGTTATCTATATAGAAGGTTTTCACTATAGATTTTAGTAGTTGCATAGTGTACATATATATGTTACTTTCTCATACTCATGTTTCTGAGTGAAATCATTAGTCATTCTATCTCAACAGCTTTGGCAGGCAGACAGCCAAGTAACCAATGTATTTTCAGAATTTTGCCTTTAATGTGTTTCCCATTCCCTTTCCAGTTTTCTTTCCTCATTTAACCAGTGCAGAAATAGACTATCTTTTAAGTACTTAGCTTTCTAAAATTTCACTGCAAATACTTTTTAGCAGGCCAAAACATGAATTTGTATTTCTATTATATGTGTAATACTTAGGTGAATATTTTGTTTTTTTTAGAGTACCCTGAAATGAAATTCTTCAGATTTTTTAAAGTTTTCTCCTTTTTTAAGGGAAGTGGCTGTTTTTTCCACCTACCACTTAGAATAATTCCTTTGTTCTATAATGTGTTGTGAATTATAAATCATGAGTATGCAGTGAGGGTCTATTTATTTCATGCATAACTTCACAATTTTTTTTTTTTTTTTAGTATCTTCTATACACTAGATGCTGGCCTGTATTATTTTTTGAGATTCAGTAAATAAGTATAATTGTAAACTAGCTACTAAAATTTAAGACCTCACTGTTATTATTTGGACATGCAATCAAGTAATAGGTCATCTTTATCATTCCCATCCCATATGGAAACTTTATAGCTTGGATTTTGGAAATTTTAACTCATAAGGGAATGGGGAGTGTGATCATTGTGTCATTGATTTAGTAAATTTTCATCATGTGCTACCCTAACTAATCTCTTCTTTCCCGTAGTGCTCTTATCTCTTGAAAAACAAAACCAAGCAATTGTTTGCATTACTAAATTAAGCATTTTTTGACCTTCAGCCTCATTTCTATTTTAAAACCTTAGCTAAATCCAGGTCTTTAAAATACCTCATTTTTATTTCTCATTACTTCTTAGTTTGAGTGCCAGGTCCCAATACTACCTACCCAAATATAGTTACCTACTTAATTCATGCTGTTTCAATGATTGCTTGCTATTTTTCATAATATTATTCCAACAGAAATGCTGTTCCCAGCTCTGTGTTTAACTCACTCACTGTATTTCAAAGCTTAACTGCATTTCTACCATTTGCTAGGCTATCTTTTGGCTCCTTGGGTAAGGAAAGCAGTTGTGACCCTGACCTCTTATCTTAGAGTTTTTAACTCCTACTTCAGCTTTTCTAGGAAGCCTTGCTAATAAAACTTCCACCTTGAACCCACTGCTCATTTGTTCTGCCTCCATGGCATACATGTTACACTAGAGTTTTTCTATACATGTGCACTTGCTTTGTTTTATGAAGATGAGACCCTCCCATCCACCTTCTAGACATACACACCCACTCATTCTGTCTCCCCCATGCTTGCTCACTCACTCCCTCTCCCACTCTTTCTCCCCCCCTCTCTTTTCTTCCAACCCTTTCCAGAATCTGCTATATAGTAAGTGTTTATAAGTTATTTGATTCCCTGCCATAGGTGAATTCTCAGGTTTTGTTGGTCTCTGTTTTGACTGATGTTATGTTTATTTGTGTGTATATCTATTTCTCCCACTGAATTGCATCTTCTTGAAAAATACGATATTTCATTCATAATGGGTGTTTTATTATACCTAATTCCTACACAAAGGACCTGTGATAGTAACATTCTTAAGAATGTTTGGTCAAATAACAAATCCTGCGAAATCCACTTGTATCAGCCATTAAGTAGTATTGATGAAATCAAGTAACTTTGTTAGCAAAAGATTAGTAAGCTTGGTCATTATGTAAGCTCAGAAAATGTCCCTGCTTAGCTAATCAGCTAACACTGGAAGGTTATCTTGAAAAATTTTTATGGATATCAATTTTCAGAATAGAAGTGACATTCTGTGAGGTGTGGCTTAGAATGGATGTGAGGTACAGAAACTACATGAAAGATGGCTTCTACCAAGTGAGGCTACATGACTGACAGATAAGTTGAGGTCACGCTGCTAATTTAGGACACTGATGAAGCTTGATTTCACTTACAGGTAGAGACAGGCTTTTTCTCCACTTGAAGAGTGCATGTCTGGTAATTGTAACTAAATGTAAATTCACTTCATTTTTAAATTAAGCAATTCCATGAGATTACCAAATTCACTTGAGTAGTAGTCATGTTCTTTAAAAATGATAATATTCATAGATAAAGCCCCATTGTTCCTAGAGTGATTAGGGAGGAAGTTTTTGAGTTTTGTAAAGTTATGTAGAACTAATTGGGTTGTCTTGTGTATATTCCTCACTAAGATGAAGAACACTGTATAACCGTGGGTGAGATCAGAATAAAATATAGCTTTTTATTTTTACATTAGCCAACATTTATTGTCTGCTATCAACCACTCAGCCTAAAATGTATCTACATTTCTTGCTTCCCACCTCCCTGACTTCCTTCTGTTAATCCTACCCATGATTCATAATTCTGCTAAATTATCACTTTCTTTTTAAAATGTTTTTTAAAATTTTATAAATACAGTTTTTACATTATTCTTCATTTTGTACATTTTTTTATCTCAGTTGTAATTCCTGTGGACTTCCCACCACTTCACCCATGTGCCATCACCATAGTTCCATGTGCTCTTCCTACCCCCTGTTTTCGTCTTGTTCCCCTCTCTTCCCCTCCCCCCTAGGCCCCTAGAATCCCTCTAGTTTATAGTTGGTAGTTGATGTTCTTTTTTTCTTTTTACTTTGTTATAATGACTATAAATGTGTGTGTATCTGTGTTTTCCCCCTCCTGATCCCTTGCAATCCTGCTATGAATGAAACCATCTGGTACTTTTCTTTCTGGCTTATTTCACTAAGCATGATCTTTTCATTATCATTTTCTTTAAAAAAAAAAAAAAA
>NW_004567124.1:13647628-13687131 GCF_000260355.1 Condylura cristata | reverse complement strand
CCCCCAGTTTTGTCTTTCTTGTGGCACCTGAATAGTATGGTTTTATCTGACTGTTAAGGGGAAGTATGTCCTAAAGGAACTCTGCAGAGTCTTATGGACTCCACCTCCTACTTCAGCTTTCTGGACTCTACCCCTACTCCAGTGATTGGAAACTACAACTTCCAGCAGTACCGAGAGAGAACTGTGAGGACCCAAAGGCAGAGCTAAGCAGGAATTCTGGGACATTGGGGGATAAATAGGGCGGCATTGCGTCTCTCACTCGGAAAGGGCTGTCTGGACTGTGTGACTCGGGACTTTCAGTTAGTTTATTACCAGAGCTACAAGTCAGCCCCACCGGTAAGATAGTCGTTGTTTCCTTTTCATTTCTCCTTTTGCAAATAAACCTACTTTGACCCTTTTGTGTGCACCTGAATACAACTGAATTTTAAGTGCAAGGGTGAGGTCCCACCTACAGGTGGCCCAGTTCCCACTGGGGTGCCCCTGTAACATGACCTCTTGTTTTTTCTGTGTGTTTCCTTTATTCATGTAGAATAGTTTGTGTCTCCACACTTGTGGAGACCTTTCCACTACAATAGGCAAACAATTCTCTGCCACACTAGATAGTTGTCCTCCATTTTAACTCAGTACTGACAACATCTACTCAAATAATGTGTCGGCTACCACAAATTAAAAGCTCAATCCCATAAAACTGAGACACCTCCCACTGGTCACAAATCTAAATTACTACCCACGGTTCTGAACAACTGGCTGTAGATTGGTGTGTCCAACAACCTCTTCGTGGTTTTAACTAATTTGCTAGAGTAACTGACAGAACCCAGGGGAACACCAACCAGTATTTTAGCATAATCCCCTCCAGTTCCATCCATGTTGTTGCAAATGGCAGGGGTTCATCTTTTTTTTTTTTTTTTTTTAATAGCTGAGTAGTGCTGCTGCAGATAACATAGGTATACATATATCCCTTTGAATTACTGTTTCTGCATTCTTCAGATACTTAGGAGTAGAATTGCTGGATTATATGGTAGGTCTATTTTTATTATTTTAAGAAACCTTCGCACTGTTTTCCATAGAGGTTGCCAGTCTATATTCCCACCACTAGTATTCCCTTTTCTTCAAATCCTCACCAACACTTGTTTCTGAACTTTTTGATATGGGCCATTCTCAAGAGGTGAGACAGTAACACATTCTAATTTTGATTTACATTTCCCTGATGATAAGTGATGATGAGCATTTTTTTTTCATTTGGCATCTGCATGTCTTCTTTAGAGATGCGCCTACATTACTGTTCTGAGCATGTTATGATTGGATTTTTTTTTGCAACTTTAAGCTTACCTCAACAGTTTTTAGGTTCTTAATTGGGAAGAACTCAATCTTTTCTGTCTCCAAAGTTGATGCTCATAAAGCACAGTGCTTTATAATTTCTCAACTTCAGATAGATCCTTCCAAAGAATCAGTTCTCCCTATGATTTTCTCCCACTACCCATCTCCCTTTTTTTTAATTGGGGCTTTTAGAATATACTTCCACAAGGATATAATGCTGTTTAGTCACTTGACTTAAAAAAAAATATTAATAGGGGCACCTATATTAATTGCAAATACATGAAGGTGACCTGGAGAATTTGAGAATCATTGTATTCAACTATTTTTTGTGTCATTGTGCTTCCTAGATGACATTGTGATCGGTTGGACTTTTTTTTTTTTTTTAAGATTTATTTATTCATACAGACCTGGGGTACAGGCCAGAGGCACAGGAGCAGTGAGAGAATTCACCAGAGACAGAGTGGGGAGCAGAACAGGCCGACTGACAAAGTACACTGCTGAGGGGAGCAGCAGGTGGTTCAGGAGAGGTGTGCTGCGCCATGTAGATCACCTCCAGGGTGAGGATCGAACTCATGCTGAAGTGGCTTTAGCTTCTTAGTGCTGTGCTTTAACCTGCTGTGTCACCAGGGAGGGCCCCTGTTGGACTTTCTTTGGCCAACACGATTAGAGCCATCCTCATGCATCAGATCAAACTGATTCCTTGGGTGTTGCCACATTTCTACATGTTTCAGGTAACAGCTACATCTCCTCCACAAAAATGAAAAAAAGTATGGGTGCTTGTGTTCCAGAAGTTCATTGAACTCATATTGCTAATATTGTGTTAATACACGGACTTTTTTTTTTATTGCAGACAGTATTCATTTTTCTTAAATTGGCTACACCATCCTGGTTAAATTTTTCTTTATCTCTCTCTTTTTTAATGACTAAGCATTGCTCAGTAGGAAGAAATCACCCACTGAATTGGGAAAATCGAATACGTAACAAGTGATACCGATTCACTGGAAACAGATAACTGAGGTCATGTACCCAGGTTCAGCTGCTACTGTGAGATCTGGCTGTACCTCCTGGCCAGGTCTCAGATCTCTATGGAAATTATTTGGGACTTTTGTGTGTACAGAAACCTGAAAATACTATGTGTTTTTTAAGTATAACTGGTTCCAAACTGTAAATAACCATGCTTTTCTTTTCTTTGTTGGAGGAACCTAAAATGAAATGACTAAAGGTTTTTTAAATAATATTCTTTATAATTTTATTATAGTGGATCCAAATAATAATCCTGAATAAAATCATATAACTATTGCTATAATTGTTAAGCTAATGCGCCTAGTTACTGTACTGTAAGCCACAAATGATGTAATTAATATTTTACTGTTACCTTTGGCAGACCTATAGATAGAATGAGCAGTAGTACTCATGAAGAAAAAAAAAAAAGAGAAAATCATTATGCCTTAGCACTTAAACACCATAATACTAGACACTGAATTTCTGGGTAGCTGTGTTCCCACTACTAGTTATGGTTTTACTTTATTATAAACTCATCTGATTGAAAATTATTTCTGACTTAGTCCATTTGGGCTTCTATGACAAATTGCCATAAGCTGGGTCGTTTACAAACAATAGAAATTTATTTCCACAGTTTCAACATTTGGGAACTTCACAATTAAATGATAAAGACTTACTTTCTCAGTTATAGGTGGCTGCCTTCTTGAGATGCCTTTTTATGATAGAAGGCAAAAGAGCTCTTTCTTTATAAGGGCAACTGAACTCTTCTCATGCCTTAACCGCCTCACAAAGGCCACATTTCCTAATACCACCACTTTAGGGGTTAGGGTTTGATACACAAATTTGGAATAATGACTCATCTTTTTTTTAATTTGAAGCTTTGATGACCTACTATAATTTGTCTTTAATACATTTTTTAATGTGTCCATGTGGTATCTGCTTTATAACCTTACTAGCATAATTTTGATTATGTTTTCATTGTCTTTGTCAATCCTGAAAGATACACAGAAACTTTTATATTTCACTATCTCATGCCTATTTGAGAACAATTGATCATCTGTGTTGCTATACAAAGTAATAAATGAATAGTAACTAAACTGTACCCTCTCCTTAATGTACATATTGAAAAAGTTATTTGATGTTATATATGTTTTTCCAATAATACTAGTTGTTGATTTGTTTGATAAGATCCCATTTTTCTTTTGTAAATGTGCCCTGAATCAGACAGCATCTGTCAATTTTGCTTTATTATACAACCATTTGGTTCAACCCAGTGGGTCCAGTAAGGTTACTTTGGGGATCTGTTTGCTCCATTAAATATTTGTTAATATTTAATGGGAATTACTTGTGATAAGGCAGCATGGGAGACTATAGATCATCAAGATTCTTTGTAATTAGCCATGATTTTATCAGTCTAGTATGTTTTGTATGTTGAATTTAAGTTGGGGGTTGTAGAGTCCTTTTTCTTGACAGCAAGTGAAAGCCATAAAGTTACTCTTTTTTCTTTCTCTCTAATATCGTCCCTCTCTCCCTGTTCATACATTTAGTAAACATTTATAAAATGCCTATATGCAACTTTTTTGCCAAACAGTAGTGAAAAATGTAAATAACATGGGTTTGATTGTTTTTGGTCATTCATAGATCAGACAAGTAAAAACTGCCTGTTATGGAGATAGCAGCATTTCTAAAATAAGTGCTGTCATCATTGACAAAGAGAATTTTCTGTCCCATTAATAGCAGTCTCCTTAAGGGTATCGTCCCAGTGCTTCCCACACTAATTTAAACGATGTAGAAAGTCTTATGGCAATTTGTCATAGAAGCCCAAATGGACTAAGTCAGAAATAATTTTCAATTAAAAAAAAAAAAAACACCAGCAAAGATGTTAGAATAAATATAGAGTGGGTCCCTCCTTGGTGCTCAGTGGGTTAAAGCATAGCACTATGAAGGTACCTGCAGCCACTGCAGCGTGAGTTTGATCCCCAGCCAGGAAGGTGACCCACATAGTGCAGCAGACCTCTTCTGTCCTGCCTGCTGCTCCTCTTAGCAGTGTATTTTAGTCACTCTGCTTGTTCTGTTCCATACTCTGTATCTGGTGAATCCTCTTACCCCCTGAACCTCTGGCCTGTACACCAGTTCCTGTATGCATGCATGCATTCATCCATCCATCCATTTTTTAAAAACATAGAGAACTCTTCCTGGATGTGATAGGAGCAGTCTTCCTCATCTAGTCTTCTTTATCAACCTGAGGTGAAAATTAATTGGCATATAAAGTCCAAATTTGGTTGTCTTCCATATATTTTCATTATACCTAAGTCACCCTCAGTTAGTTTATAAGTACATATTTTTTTGTTCATACTAATGATAGACATTTACTGATTTTTCTTTACTTTGTACCTGTAAGCATATAGTTGTAGTCCTTCTTTGCTAGTCAGATGACAAAAATCAGATAATTTTATTAAGCTCTCATATTAAAAATCAAAATCAGGGCCCTACCTAGTGGTGCAGCAGGTTAAAGCATAGCACTAAGAAGCTAAAACCACCTCAGCATGAGTTCCATCCCTGACCTGGAGGTAATCTACATGGCACGGCAGACCTCTCCTGATCCGCCCACTGCTTCCCTCAGCAGTGTACTTCCTGTTCTGCTCCCCACTCTTTTCTCTGGTAGATTCTCGCAATGCCCCTGCACCTCTGGCCTGTACCCCAGTTCTGTATGCATAAATAAATAAATCTTTTAAAAAAATTAAAATCATATTTATTGTTTCTACATTTGACATGAAGTAAATGAGGTCACATTTCATTAAGAAACTCTCAGTGTGTCTCAAGCACCACACAGTTTTTTAGCTTAGTTCATTTAGTATTCATAACCCAATAGGAGTGATTTTATAGTTATTTTTAATCTTTGAAACAGTATTTTTTAATAACAGCTTTGTTAACACAATTCAAATGCCATAAAGTTCACCCCAGCTTCATGGTTCTTAGTATATTTCTGCAACTATATGACCATCAACAATGTCTAGGTTTAGGACTTTTCATCACCCAGTGAAAAAACACTGTGTAGCTACTAGGAGTTAGCTATTTTTCTCCTCTCCCCGGCTTCTAGAAGCTGCTGATCTAATTTTTATCACTCTGAATTTGCATTGAAGCAGAATCATACACTATGTTTACTTTTGAGGCTCACTTTTTCACATGCCATAATGTTTTCAAGTTTCATCCATGTTGTATTTCTTTTTATGTTGAATGTTATCCCAGTATGAATTATGCCTCGTTTTATTTATTTACTCATAAATTGATTAGAACTTAGGATGTTTCTTATTTTTGACTTATAAATAATGTTGCTATGAATATTGGTATACAGCTTTTCATTTTCCATTATCTGGGTGTGATACTGCTGGGTAATATAACTAGATTTAATGATGTGCAGAACTATCAGACTATTTCCAAAATGTACACCATTTTACAATACTACTAGCAATTTATAAGGATTTTGATTTTTTCAGATTTTTGCCAATATTTCTCTGTTTAGTGATATTAGTGGGTATGAAAACCTCATTAGGGTTTTGGTTTTTTCATTTACCTAATGATTAATGATGTTGAGCATTATTACATGTGCTTTAACTTCTTGTATATCTCTGGAAAAATGCATATTCAAGACTGTTCTTTATCTCTGAAATGAAGATAGCAGTGATGGCCTTTCTGTGTCCCGGAGAGCCTAATAGAAGAGGACATTTTTAAATGTTCATTCATTACCATTTCACAAATGAAAAAACTGAGGATGATAGAGATTCACCAGAGTTCATTTGACATTTAGTTGTTGAATGCTAGGCCTAAATTCATGTCTTCTGATTCCTACTGATTCAACATTGTTCTCCTCTCAGTAGATCCTCCCTTTGTCCTCTGCAGAAAATTTTCTGGTACTATGAACGGGCTACTACCAAGAGTTAGTTGCAAGTTCTTGTTTTCTGTGTCTTTGTTATATTAGTAAATGCAGCTGACTTTAAACGAATAAATCAAAAACACATACAAAAAGCCTTTCAAGCCATTTAACTTAATAGATTCTTTGTATCAGTTTAAAAGGCACTATACTTAAGTAAATACAAATACTCTTACTATACTCGCCTCTTTTTCTAATGATGAATCACTCAATTTGGGTGAATGTTGATGTATAACCACCAAATGCTATTTCAACTAAACTAGGTAAGGAACTCTGGTGTCCAGATGATGGCATTATCTTAAAACTAACCTGTTTTTTATTGTTGTTGTTGTTGTTGTTGTTTAAACTGAATATATGCAATATATATAATGATTTTAAAAAGTCTTTTTGGGGGTCTACAATCACTGTTAGTTGATGATTATAAAACTTTTGTTTCCTTGTGAAATTATAATGGCTGACACATTTAGAGAGAAATCAGACTAATTTGGAAGAATTTTTTTTACCTTTCTAGTTTGTTTGTTTGTTTGTCTGTTTATTTATTATTTTATAATACAACCCCTCCCCCCCCCATTTTTGATCCCATTCCCCACTCTACCCCCACAAAATGTTTCTGGTATATAGCTGTTCATTATTCGTATTATTTTCTCGCCTGGTCCATTATACTCCTGCTATGAGCGACACCATCCTGTATTTTTCTTTCTCTTTCTGACTTTTCTTTCTCTTTCTGGCATGGTCTTTTCCAGCTCCATCCAAGTTGCTACAAAAGACATGTGTTTCTTTTTTTTGGTTGCTGAGTAACATTCCATTGTATATATGTACCACATCTTTTTAATCTAGTCATCTACTTTTGGGCATTTGGGCTGTTTCCATGTTTTTCCAATTGTAAATAAAACAGCAATAAACGTGGGGGTACAGGTATCTTTTTCAGTCAGTGTTTTTGTGTCTTTTGGATAGATACCTAGGAGTGGGATTGCTGGGTCATAGGGAAGCTCCATGTTTAGCAGTTTGAGGAACCTCCAAACAGTTTTCCATGGTGGTTGTACTAGTTTGCATTCCCACCAGCAGTGCAGGAGAGTTCCTTTTTCTCCACGTCCTTGCCAACATTTGTTGTTGCTAAAACTAATCTGTTTTTAAGTGTTTATAATGAGTGGAATAACTGGCATTTCATTCATAATTTTGTTTTTTGCTTGTAGATTCTAGAAAAAAGTATCATCTGTAAATTGAGTGTGCAGATTAACCAACTTTTTTATTTTTAACTTTGTAGATGTACCAGAGAAAAGTAAAGGTAAAAGTATTTTTAGAAAAGCAAAAGCCTATAATCTTTTGGTAGATTTTCCTAATTCAGGTTCTCTAAGAAATTTTATCAGGGGAGACAGTTGAGGAGAATGTTGACCAACATCTCCAAGTAAGTGTTGGTAACTAAAATGGAGCCTTCCATTTTCATTTGAAATATTTTTTAAACAGCAAAGTTAGTACTGTCAGAACTGAGACTAGAGCATTAAAATACTTTCTCTTGAAACAGTTTTAAACTAGTTTTTTGTTATTATTAAACTATAAAAATTATTTCTCTGTGCTAGGCATGTTGTTAAGCACTACATGCATTAGTTTATATAATCTTCATGAAAATCCCTAACATAGACTGCCTAAATCTTTTTCAATGAAAAAAATTGAAATTTAGAGATAAAGATGTGTAATTAAAAAAAATCACAAAATTAGTAAATCCTGGAACTGTTATTTAAAACAAATTCTGTTTTGACTTCTTTTAACCTCACTCTATTGCCTTTAAATACTATTTTGTACTCATGGTGGTTTCAAAGTGAGAGAAATTCTTCTGATTTGATTTTCTTCTTCTTTTTTTTTTTTTGCATGTAGATTCTTGAAAAGTATCATCTATAAATTAAGTGTACAGATTAACCACTTTTTTTTAAACTTTGTGTCAGAGAAAGAAAAGGTAGAAATCTTTTTAGAAAAGCAAAACCTATAATCTTGAAATAGATTTTCCTAATTCAGGTTCTCTAAGGACTATTATCAGGGCAGACAATTGAGACAATACATCAAAGTATTGTCTAGTCTCTTTTTAACAATGTATTTCCTGTGCCTTTGGGGAAAAGGGCTTAAACATAGATGCTTTAATTTAGGATAGAACTTACACTCAAGAAAGAAAGAACATTTGTTTTGGTGGTCACCTAAGATAAGTCTGGTTGCATTAACTTTGAATGTTGTTTTGCTATGTACCCTGTCACCTCTCTTCATGTTTTCTTTTTTTCTGTAAAATGGGTTAATCCATATCACGTTTAGATTGAACAAGGCTGGGCAAGTACAGCCTAAATCTCGTTGTGAGTCTTTCAGAAAACTTTAGTTCAAACATTGTTTGGCAAGGTTTTCTCCTTTTTATTGGTAGTGTTTAAGATGAGGGGTGATGATATGATACAATTCTGATATTAACAAAATCCAACTCAGATACTGTTTTCACAAATACTTCTAATAAAGCAAAGAAATAATTCTCTTTTGTATTTTCATGACTGCATATTGTCTTTTAATAACATGTATTTGTTAATTATAACAATATGCATGTTAAACTTTTCTGCTAGACTTTTAGAGCTTACGTACCTGATGCTCATCCTGGTGTCTGAAAATTATAAGGTAGATACATCAGAATAAATATATATCAGGCCAGAAAAGAAGATAATAAATTAGGAGAAACTTCAGGGTCTTCTCTGATCCAGTCACTCCACAAATTAATAAATGGCATTTTTTTGTTTAGATAAAGGCTATACCACTGATTACTAAGAACTGAACTAGAATACTGGTCTTCTGACTTGGATCTTGAATTCTCTTCCAACCTTAATGATATTTCATTTGAAAAGAAGTTACAAATGATTTTTTAAAGTAAGCCATCTATAATAAACTTCTGATGAGATTATCGTGCCAGTTATCACCCTATGAAATAATAATATAATACTGATTTATCATTAGATTTCTTTCCCAAAGAACCCCTGTTACAGTTGGTGTATTTTTATAGAGTATTTGCATTTTTGTTTTAGAATATAGAAGATATAATTACTATTGGTTATATGTGGGCAAAACATATTTTCATAGCTGTAAATAAAGTAAACAACTATGTTTCCAAAATCTAAATCTGAAATTTTATTTTCAGTACAACAGCTCCTTGAATAATGACTTTACACTGAATGAAAGGATATGATATTATACAAGCACCTAGTTTTAAAATATATCATTATACTTAAAGTTGTAGTTTCCAAGAACCTGTCTATGATGTGTAAGTGGAGACTTCATGCTTTTATGAGAGACACAATAGCAAGTATATTAGCATAAAAAATAATATTCAACTTCTAGGATTGTCAAAGGGTCAATTCAGATCTTGCTACATGTCCTACAGGGTTTTCCACATGAACCCTAGCTCTGATGATTGATGTTCCTAATGGTATCTAAGGGCCCATAGGGTCCCAAACTGCCCTTGGAATTATCAGAGAAATCTGTTTCAAAAAGATGTACGCCCAATCTTGTTTCAATAAAGATTTGTATTGACTCTTTTAGTTTTTTAGGATGAATCCCACTTTTCCTGATTTTTCTTTTTAAATATTATGTCATCTCTATAAGGTTGCAGTGAATCAGTTATTCAAAAATACTGTTATCCAGGATATACTACAACCTCTCTGAAAAGGAACCAACAGGAGCTCTGTGAAAGATGTACAGAGCATGGATCTCTGCTTTGGTGGAATTATAGCAGTGTTGGCCGGAAATTGTTCTGCCTCCTATAATTGGGTACTAGATGGAGTCATTCTTCAAGTGATGGGGAAATGTGAAGGAAACAAAGCTAGTTCATATACATTTAAGTGGCATATACAAGGCCACCTTATTTTTATTTAATGTTCAGTTTTAGTTAGATATTTTAGGAAGATGTCCAGGCATTTTATCCTTCATATAAGATTACTAGCTACCCTTTTAATTTTCACTCTCCTTTGTCCTTTATCTCTTCTAACATAGTTATTTAACTGTTGTTTTATATAAGATATGAGCTATGCATGACAACTTTGAAGTGGCAGAATGTATCATGTTGCCATTGATATCAGCCAATGAACAGAACAGAACAGCCATCTTCAAATGGAAGAAAGAAGTTCCCTACTTCAGGTTGTTTCAGCTTCACATGCCTTGCCTAGCCTGCTGTGTAAAGTCAGTTGCTTCACTCCAAACAGAACTGTATTAATATGCACAACATGACCATTTTCAGTAGAAGGTTATTAGAATGCTAGTTTGTATCCTCTAGTGAATGAAATGATGTGTGATTATGAAGTCATCAGGCATGGACCAGTAAGACTCCAGAGAGCCTGCCCCCTCTGAGGTCCTCGGGGTGCCATTGATTGGTGGCCATGTGTTTGTGCCCGATAGACTGTGAAATGGTGTGTTGCTACACGGCTGTGTTGCACCTGCGCCCCACCGAGGTGATTGATTGGTTTGGTCATGTGGAATGTTCCCATCTGGTCTGCAGTAATGTGGTTTTTTTTTTTTTTCATCTGTGAATAGCAAGTGCTGGCTGGATAGTTACAGCAAACAGTTTCAGAGGCTAAATAATCCTTTTCCTCTAAAAACAAATAGGGATTTGAAGGAGTTTTCTTTTTTGCTCGCCTTGTTTTTATGAAAGTAGTCATTCTCCATCAGTTTCCTACCTTTTCTCTCTAGTATGTAATGTTTCTTTTTGATCTTTTCCTACCTCCGCCTTCTCAGCATAGATTAAAATACATTTCATAGATTTCTAATTTGTGCAAATTTAAACAAAATCTTCTTTGCTGTTTGTTGTTCTAATATACTACTTGAGTTGGTTCGCAATTTTTAAAAAGATGGTTTCTGTGATCATAATTGGATTATCAAACTCTGATGTATTTTTAAGCCTCCATTTAACCTCACAAAAGTAGTAGTTTATTTATTGAAAACTACTGATGTTGCAGTTTAAATGTCAAGAAATTATTTATTAGGTTCTTTTTTTAAGAGATTCTGTAGTTATATTGGGCGGTCTTGTTTGATATTTCTTAATCTTAGTCCTTTTTCATAATTGATCTATTCATTCCACCTAATGACTAATTACATATCAGAGCACATCATCAGCCACATTCATCATAGTAGAATGTAATAATCAATGACATTTCAACAAAGGAAAAAATAAATATGCAAATAAGGCCTCATTAACATTTGCATGAGTTGTTTGAATAATCACGTTGCTGACAAGGCTGTAATTAACAGAAATTGATGCTGAGTTCAGTATTTGATAGTGTGTTTTCTCAGCGTTTTATTGTTGTCACTGCGGGGGCTGAAATGAAGTTCTGCTCTACTTGTACCTTGACTGGAGTTTGATGTGCTGGGCTATGCCAGGTACCAAAGACTTCTGGGAGCCCTTGATTCAACTGTGACCTACACTTAATGCATATAAAGTTACTTTATTTAAATTGCCTTATTTTTAAATGAAGCAGTTAGGGTCTTAGCAATTAATAGACAACTGTAGAAAGGAAACAAACATAAAAATTCCTATAATTATTTTGCCAAAACTACTTCATATAAATAAAATACTGTAAGACTTTAGGTCTGTTCAGACCTTGGGAAATTAACGCCATTAAATTTTTCCCCTTAAATATGGTCCACTGTATCACTGTCAAGAGGTTGGAGCTTACTGTAATTGAAAATCACTTGCTTAGGGAGAAATATCTAATTATAAAATGTATAGTTTTTTTTTAAAATAACTCTGCTCCCCCTCATTCCTCCTCCTTTTCCTGTACTGTTTCCTGTTTTTGTCATGGATATTAACTGAAATGCACTAAACACAATAAAGCTGTTTATGTCAGTTTTTTGGATGACTGCAAGTGCTGATTATAACAAGTTTAAGGAATTTCCTTTGTTGAATGTGTACCCGTGCCATATGGCTCAACATGGAACATTAACTTGACAGGGATAATGGATTGTGGTATATGGAGACAATTTTGCCTGCAGCTTTACTATAACTCATTCTGGTTGGGGATCACAGGTTTATAGTATGGGATGCAGCAAACATCCAGATGGATTTACTTTACATAAAAGAGTTGCATTTCTTTTTATTTCCTCTCTGTAATTGGAAAAAGAACATTTTTTAAAGAAGCAAAATAAAAGAAGTAAACAAAGAAGGAAAGATTGTTCAAAAGGAGAAAAATGGATTCTGTGTTGGTTTTTTTTGGCTATGAAAGAGCCTATTTCTGTACATATTTGCATTACCATATAAGCTATATATGGTATATATATATACCATATATATATATAGTTCTTTTTAAGCTATATATGGTATATATATATACCATATATATATATATATAGTTCTTTTTAAGAGCACTGTCTAAATTTATTTTTAAGATTAGAAAATTATATAAACCTTTACATTCCATTCCAGTGTTTCAGATTTGTAGACCTGAAGGAGCAAGCAGTGTCATTTGAGAAATAATTTTATTAATGCTTAAACAACTACTCTCCCTGAAATAATGTAGGCATGCAAGATTTAAGATAGAAAACCCCTTTTAAAGATATGTCAAGTTGTTTTTTTTTTAACTGAAATATATTCCATATATTTGGTTTGTTTTGTTATTGCTAAGTACATGCTCCTTGTATTTATATCCCTATGATATTTTACTTATCTGGTAAGAATAAGAAAACTAAAAGCTTCTATGGCAAATGATCTGTGTTACCAAAGGTTAATTACTTATGGAATGTGTAAAACCACTGTTAAGAACTTACATCATAATATTATTACCAGGAAACAATTAAGTGTTAAAACTGGCTTACTTAATAATTTTTATTATTATTTTTAAAAGATTTATTTATTTGTGCATACAGAACTGGGGTACAGGCCAGAGGTGCAGGGGCAGTGAGAGGATTCACCAGAAAGTAGGGAGCAGAACAGGCAGGTGGACAAAGTACAATGCTGAGGGGAGCAGTGGGCAGGTCAGGAGAGGTCTGCCCGCACCATGTGGATCACGCCTGGGGCAGGTGGGGATCGAACTCATGTGGATGTGGCTTTCGATTCTTAGTGCTGTGCTTTAACCCACTGGGCTACCAGGGAGGGCCCAATAATTTTATTTTTAAAATCACCCAGACTTTAAAAAAACTTCACTGTTTAGGTGAATTGCAAAGCTCATGTTATCAAATTATGCAGAGCCCTACATTTTTCTGTTTAAATGAAATGATGACATGTTATATTGAGCTAAAATCTTTGATTTATCATGTTAATATATATACCTTCTCTGAGTGAAGGTAATAAATGTATGTTAGCATTCATAATAAATGTATGTCTCCAGTAGTATGTATTTGTTGCACCTTCTAAACTCTCACCTTCATACTACTGGCATCTTAAAAGTTTGAGTATCTGAGACATGGAAGTAGTCAAAGACTGAGTTTTAACCATCTATGATCTCAGAAAACACTGGAGTTGGGAAGTAAGCGAGACTGTGAGTCTATGTGGAAACACCACACTGAATTGTTTATTGGTTTTTCTTTTGTTTACTTTTGCTCCTGGGAAACTTATTCTATGCCTTTTGCCTAAGTCACTGTCTTTTCAGAGCTTTGGGTTGAAGATTTGAACATCATAATATCCTCATGGCATAGTTAAGTACCGTCTTTTAACATAAAATCAATAGCTATTTATCTTGGTATTAGAAAATTTCAGAAAATGATCATTAATTTCTAAATATGTATCCCACACTAATACATATATAGAGAGGAAATACATAAACGTTCCCTTTACATATTTACCCTGAAACAATAAATATTTCAGAGATATAAAATTATTGTACATTTGAGGGCTCCCCTTTTTTCCCCCTTTTCCATTTTAAAGTAAGCATTTGCTTAAGTAGTGTATGACATAGAATATGCTTCTGAATAAAAAGGTAATATTTAAAAATTTAATTTGCAAAGGATATGTGAATGATTAATAAAAACTGTTTTTCCTGGCCCTCCCTGGTGGCGCAGCGGGTTAAAGCACTGCACTGAGAAACTAAAGCCACTTCCGCATGAGTTCGATTCCCGCCTGCCCTGGAGGTGACCACATGGCGTGGCAGACCTCTCCTGACCCGCCCGCTGCTCCCCTCAGCTGTGTACCTCCTCAATCTGCCTGTTCTGCTTCCCGCTCTGTCTCTGGTGAATCCTCTCACCCTCCACATCTCTGGCCTGTACCCCAATTCTGTATGAATAAATAAATAAATCTTTTAAAAAAAAAAAAAACTGTTTTTCCCCCTCATTTTGATAAAAGATTGACACTTAGGTATGAAAGACTGTTTTATTTGAAAAATAATTACACATACTCAAAAGAATTTAAAAGTTGCTGTGTATATATAAAATACTGGTTCATAAAGTATTTTTAATTAGCTGATAACAGGAACAGTTGTAGAGTTTATACATACTAACTACTAATACTCAGTGTTGATTGTCTTGCTTTTATAATAAAGTGACACTACAACTCAATCTACATTTGTTTAAGTTGTAGAATACAATAATTTTGCAGGTTTTTTTTTTGGTTTTTTTTTTTTTTTGGTATTGAAAGAAGTTACAGTTCTGAGGTACTATACCTTTATCCAGTGACAGGGAAGTATTCACAAAAAAAAAAAAAAAACAAAAAACCAAAACTGGATTTAAGAGTCTTATTAACACCAATTCAGCTGACAATTTAAAAGTTTACTTTGAGTATCTGAGACATGCAGGGTAGTCAGAGACTGAGCTATTTAACCATCTTTGTTCTCAGAAAACACTGGAGTTGATTAAGCTAGGCTGTCCATATCCATAAGCCAGTTTTCTACCATCAGTGACAAAAAAGGAAAAGGAGTTCTAATTTTTTTCCTTTTTATTTTATTTTTTAATTATTATTAGCATTACTAAATGACTAACTTGCATTAAGATTGGGCTTTGGTGCTCTTATCTAAAATGACACTTAAGCACTATCTTAAGTGAAAGGATTTCTGATTTTCATGCTTTGCCTTTAATCTTTTCCCCCAGAAGTTATAATGGGCTCAAATTATTTAAATCATATTTTGGAAAAGTCTTCCCCTAAGCTTGAAAGTTGCCTTAGTGTAAAGCCTATAACTTTCTATTTGTTAACCATTTCTGGCTCAAGCAAATCTTTGGGAAGTCAGGCAGTGACTTGGTCTGCTTAGAGAGGCTGCTGCCTCTAGAGGAAGTTCAGGTAATTGTAGCTGTTATTGTAGCCAAAAAGTATAGCACAAATACCCAGATCTATTTCATATTGAAACCATATTAAGTGGTGGTATAGTGCTGTAGAGTCATTCATATGTGTCACCTTATCAACATTCCTACAGCTCCAGGAAAGGCAACTGTTTGTTTTACAAATAACTTATTCTCAAATGAATTCACTAGGCACCAGTTGGGGTAGCCAAATGAATTCTAAGTGATGGGATTAGAAGAGCCATAATCATATTTATTGAAGTTAATAGTAAGACGCAAGTGACCAAGTATGATGACTGTGTTAATATAATAAGTTTATAAACCATTAAAATAGTATGAATGTTCATATTTCAAGTTGATATATAAGATTAGTAAGACTTCTGCATTAATCCCATTTTATGAAGACTTTACTCTTAGGACCTATTACCTCCCAAAGGTCTTGCCTCCTAATATCCTCTATTTTGGGAGATATATTTACACCATAGCACCTGACCTAATTTTAGGGGCCATAAATATTCAAAACTTATGACAAACTTGCAAGAAAAAAATAGTAGCAACAGCTTTATATATGTTTTCATTAAGTACCATAACAAAGCTCACTGTAGAAAATTTGGAATTTATAAAAACATAAAGGGAGACCATAGTTTAATTCACTCCCAAAATTTCAATAATCCAGTCATAGTCAGTTTTAATATTTGTATTAGAGCCTTCTTTACAACAGAAATATGACATGTAGCTTGCCATTTCATTAAAAGCAATTTATTCCTCAAAAACTCTAAATTACTGTATGGCCCAACAATTCTTTTTGTTACATACTCCTAAATTGAAAATAGACTTTTGAAGAAGTATTTTTACATCCATGTGTATAGCAGCATTATTTAGGATAGCCAAAATGTGAAAATAACCCTCGTATCAACCTAAGGAATGAATGGAGAAATAAAATGTGGTGTGTGTGTGTGTGTTTGTGTGTGTGTGTGTGTATGTTGTATATACACACACACACTGCAATATTGTTAAACCTTGGAAGAAAGGAAAATCTGACGCATGCTATAACATAGGTAAATCTTGAAGACATACTAGATGAAATAAGTAACAATGCAAATGCTATATGATTCCATTTATGAAGTTCATTATGAATTTTATTTAGAGTGATGTTTAAACACTGAATATAATTCATAAGGTAGAAAATTGAATGGTGGTTATTAAGAGCCGAGGGGGATGAAATGAAGAAGTGAGTTTTCATTTTACAAAATAGAGTTTTGGAAATTGGTTGTACAACAGTGTAAATGCATATAATATTACAGAATTGTACACTTAAATCATTAAAATAATCTTTACAAAGATTATTTTATGTGTATTTACCATAGTTAAAAATACAAAATTTATTGCAGCAGGGATTTTACACACACACACACACACACACCTACATACCTACATGTATACATCCAATCACTACTCTTTTATATAAGAACAAGTCCTGCTTGTACGATAAGGCAGTTTAATTGGATTTTAGATTACCTTTCTTGCTTAAGCCAAAACTATAGTTCATCATCTGAAGATCACAAATGGTAAAATATGAATGTAGTATTAAGGTCTAGAAAACATAGTTTTTAACAGTTCTGTGTATTCCATTAGATTTTTATGATCCTTCTCCCTCATCTTTTGTATTTTTTTAACATATAATTGGATGATGATAGGAACAACTTCTTGATACAGTTATCTTAGTTTTCATAGAAATGACTACCTTTCTTTTTGTATTATATACCCTGTTTATAGATTTCATTTAATAGCTATATCAAAAAATAAAATTGACAAAACAGATTTGGGGATCAGTAGTACTTGGTAAGCATATAACATAACTGGTGGAAGTAGAAATGTGAAATACTAAGAGAATAGTCTGTCAGTTATGAGTAGTCATTAGATTGTAGAAACCAATCAATGTTTTCTAGAAAGAATGAAAAGACATTGATTAACTTGGAGGACTAATTCATCTATATATACTACATCTTCCTAATCCATTTTTTGTTTGTTTGTTTGGGGGCATTTATATTGTATCCACAGTTGTCTGCTGTAAATAGTGCCAAAGTAAACACAGGAGCACAGATTTCCTTTCAAATTAGTGTTTTTCTGTTCTTTGCATAGATACCCTTGAGTGGAATTACTGGTTCTTAAATGTAGGCCTTTGCAGAAAATCCACATTGATTTCCATAATGGCTGGACCAGTTACATTTCCACCAACAATGTTAAGAGGGTTCCTTTTTTCTCCACACCCTGGCCAGCACTTGTTGATTCTGGTTTGTTTGTTTTTCAAATGTGGTCCATTCTCAGAGATGTGAGGTAGTGTCTCATTGTGGTTTGGATTTGTATTTCTCTGTTAAGTGATAGTAAATGTTTTTTCATATGCCTATATGCCATCTGCATGTCTTCTTTAGAGAAGTGCCTATACAGCAATTCTGCCCATTTTTTATTGGGTTTTCCTTTTGTTGAGCTGTATAAGCTCTATATACATCTTTGCTATCAAAGTTGTATATATGTATGGTCTGCAAATATTTTCTCCCGTTCAGTAGGGTATCTCTTTGTTTTGGTTACTTTCTCTTTCACTGTGCAGCTTTTTGGCTTGATTTATTCCCAGTTATTTATATTCTCCATTGTTTTCCTTGCTGCTGGAGATGCCACAAAGATATTTCTGAAGTTTATGTCATAGGGCGTTTATACAATGCTCTTTTCTACTAGATTCGAGCTTTTCATCTTTGTTTTCAATCAACAAGTATCTTCATACACATTGTTCCATTTCCTCTTTTGTAATTGCTTTATGTGTCTTCTTACTCATATTGTGCTTTTTGTTCCTCATAACCCCTTTACTGTCCTGCTTTTCCCAGTTTTTAACCTGCCTGTCATATGAATTATTGTATCACACTTTTTACTTCCCCAATTCTCTCTGATTTATTTTCTGAAATTGGGCCAAACTGCTGGGTGCTGAGAAAATATCAGTAAGCAAAACTCATTGAACTGCACCTTCATGAAGCTTTTATCTTCTCATATTAAATGTGTTATAATTTATGTTTGTCTTGATATATCAACTAGAGTGTGGCAGAAGAAACCAGGGACCTCACTTGTTCCTCTTTATATGTGTATTAGTCCCACATGTTAAACTCAAAAAAGGTATTCCCTGAATACCTTTGTCTGATTATTTTAAATGGACCAAAGAGACAATTGTCAAGGATTATGGATATTATTAGACTAATATTCTTTTACTAATTCCACAAGGCTGGGTCATAGCGTATCAGTATTGGAAGGGATATTAAAGGTTCATAATTCAACAACCCATCAACATTTTAATCTCTTTTTATTCAACAAATATTGATAAATCATGTGCTAAGTGGCAGGTATTATGTAAGCAACTAGGGAAACAAAGAGAACAAAACTGATAAAGTCCATTTGTTCATAGGTCTAATGCCTAACAGTATGAATAAAACCTATTGGGGTTTGTTAATTATAAAACAGCATATAATTATTATAGAAAATACTTATTAAATATTATTTGTGACAGGTACTAAACTAAGCCATTAGTGTATGTTTTTGCACTAAGTTCATACAACTCTGTGATAGACAAAATTATTTTCATTTTGCATATAAGGTAAAAGATTTCAGTAATTACAATATTAACTTACATAAGACTGAACACCTTCACAATGGCAAGCCCATATCTATCTGATTCCACAAGTCTTCATGACTTCTGACTCCAAGTTTCCTTGTTACTCATTTCCCTGCATTTATGCCTCAGACAGATTGCTCTTCTACATGTACTTTGACTGTCTTCAATAATGAAATTCTTACTCTACTCCTAGGTAATAGGCTAATCATCAGGTATCTCCTGTTGGAAAGGTCTACTTTATGATACGTTTATAAAACAAAATCTGCCTCCTTTGAATTTTCCTATTTTGACCCTAAATATATTTATTCTTGGAGTCAAATGGTAACCCTTCAAATATAAAGCAAGCTAATGCCTATTTCCATTTTTTTCTCTAAAAAATTTAATTTCTCCACCCAAACTCCATGATTTCAGATATCCTTAATTTCAGTCACTATCTGGAACAACTTTTTAGATTCCTCACAGTTATCTTACTGTGGACTCAGAAATCGTTGTGATATGTCCAGATGTGGAGAGAAGATCTCATTCTACAACTAATGTAAAAGCAGGTGTTAGCTCACATTTATTTCTTCTTTTTTCTTAGCAGTTAATCATTTATTTAATAATTATTTTATTCAAAATTTGGAATATTTATAAACCAGGAAAAAACCACCTTTCCTTTCTTTCTACATTACTTAGGTCTTATAATCCTGTAATCAGACTAAGAAATATAGGCATAGCTCCTCTAATTTGCTGAAGGGTCCAATAGGTAAGTAGGAATAGGAAGATTAATGGGTTGTGGAAAAGTTGGGGGGAAAATTAAAACTCTTGTTTGAAAATTATAAAGAGAAACAGCACAATAAAGAGGGATATTTTTGGTGGTCAATAACTTGAAGGGGGAGGATACAGATGCTTGGTTTTATGCAGAAGCCCCTTTGGTCACAACAACTAAAAAGAGGGGAGTTAAGAACTTCTTTTATGTCTAGGATGATAGATAGATAGATAGATAGATAGATAGATAGATAGATAGATAGATAGATAGATAGATAGATAGATAGATAGATGGATAGATGGATAGATGGATAGATGGATAGATGGATAGATAGATAGATAGATAGATAGATAGATAGATAGATAGATAGATAGATAGATAGATAGAGATACAGATACAGATATAGATATATGGAAGATGACTAGATGAGAATATAGCAGCAGCCACCTATAATTGGTTATATATAGGGGAACTGATTAAAATAAGTAGATATATTGCAGATAAGGGATTTCTCACTGTTGGAGAAGAAAGTGACAAATAAGGAAAGGAAGAAAACTACAATGAATCCTGTGAGAATGGGTGGGAATTGGAAATAGTGATATGAACCCATGGTTTTTGGTGTAAGAGAAATAAAGATATAAATGTTTGAAGCACATGAATACACACACACATGCACACACATTTTCCCGCAAGTCTGTTCACTAAGAGATCCTGAGAATATTAAAACTCCAGCCATTGTCAGTGACCATCCTTCATGGCCAGATTTTGGTTCCTAAATACTGTTTCCCTTAAAAGAAACCAAGAGGGTTCTTAGAGAAATGATTGATTCTGGGGATAGGGTAGGGAGAGTTCAAGATGAGACTGGAACATCTTTTTACATAGGAAAGTAAGAGTGTACTCATAGAATGATGAGGAATTGTTAGAAGGTCATAGAAACCAGTTTAATGGAACTTGCCCAGCTCAAATCTGGGACAGTTGGTACTAATGGATTATAACCCATTGAATAAAGTAGAAAACCATGAGTCCCTGCTGATGTAAATTGAAAGTTTTGTGAAGAAGACTAATATACTAACTGGTCTCAAAATGCCTTCCTGAAAATAATGTGTAAAATATTAACTTGATGATTCTTTCGGTATATTGTGGTTGCTTATATTACACACATAAGACAAATTGTTTTGGAATGATAGAATATGTCTGCTAGTCTCAAAAAAGGTTCATGGGTAGAAAAGTTCCTTTTACTGTACTTGTAACCTTTCATAAGCTTTATTTTTTTTTTCAAAGTTAAAAAACCACCAATTAAATTGGAACTTACATGCAGAATTTCAGGATTAAAATATATAATAAATTTTGAATTTCCTGTAGTTGGGAAACTCAGTAGTTTTGAGTGCAACATAATGATGAAAGTGCTCTTGGAATTGGATTATGAGTTTCTTGTTAATAAATGGCTAAATGGGAGCAAAGAGGGACAGGCAGGGATAGCAGTTGTGAGTAATAACATAGATATTCGTCTATAGAAACCTGAACTGAGATGGTGGTGGTTGATGGGGAAAAGTGATGGATGTAAAGGACATCCTAAGTGTTATCTTTTTATATCTGTTCACTCTTAAAATGGAAGTGACACAAAGAAAAACAGATGCTGTTTAGTAAAAATAGTCTGAAATTCTTTACCAGAAGAGTTGCTATTTCTGTTCATTTGGAAAAAAATTTGATAAACCATTGTACATCTTTAATATAAGTGCTTATTCTGTAAATAAGTAGCACTACTAGTTACATGTATTTGTGATGGCTCTTATACTTTATATGTATTGCTTTCCCATATTTGCTTTCATGATAACTTTGATAATAGGGTAAATGACCTCACTAACCCATTATATTAAATACTTTATATAAATTAATTTATACCTGATGTAGTATACCTATAAATAATGTATTATGTATGTTTTAAGATGTCTTTTCTTGTACCAAATACACTTGTAGTAGAAAGTCAAAATCTACATGAGTTAAAAGAAAATAAACCATTTTTATAAATACTACCAAAGAAGAATTATTCCTTGTTAGCATTTAAAAATATGGAAACTAGGCCCTCTCTGGTGGCGCAGTGGGTTAAAGCACAGCACTCAGAAGCTAAAGCCACTTCTGCATGAGTTCGATTCCCGCCTGCCCTGGAGGTAACCACATGGCACGGCAGACCTCTCCTGACCTGTCCGATGCTCCCCTCGGCAGTGTACTTCGTAGATCTGCCTGTTCTGCTCCCCACTCTGTCTCTCGCCGCCCCTTCACCTCTAGCCTGTACCCCAGTTCTGTATGTACAAATAAATAAATCTAAAAATATGGAAACTAAAAAATCAAAGATTGATTTGATCTAACATATCAACACTAAGTAGTGAAGCAAAAATTGGAACCCAAATCAGTTAGATACCACAACTTCTTCCATTTGATCATCTGTTTTCTTAATTGTGCAATTCAGTATCTACTCCTACCTCCAGATTGGCTAGGAGGATATGATATGAACGTGTTGCAAGCTTGTCGGTTTGGAACTTTAATTCCTTTTCCTTAGAGACAGTGTTGAAAGTAATAGGACTAGTTATTCAAGTTAGTCTAAAGGAAGTGACATAGAATATAACTGAACTTCCATCAAGAAGGAAGATTGCGGCCCTCCCTGGTGGCTCAGCGGGTTAAAGCACTGCACTGAGAAGCTAAAGCCACTTCTGCATGAGTTCGATTCCCGCCTGCCCCGGAGGTGACCACATGGCGCAGCAGACCTCTCCTGACCCGCCCGCTGCTCCCCTCAGCAGTGTACCTCCTCCGATCTGCCTGTTCTGCTCCCCACTCTGTCTCTGGTGAAGCCTCTCGCCACCCCTTCACCTCTGGCCTGTACCCCAGTTCTGTCTGTACAAATAAACAATCTTTAAAAAAAAAAAAAAAGAAGGAAGATTGCTATGGTAAAATGAAAAATACCTTAGAAGAATTCTTCCCTTTTCATGTTTCACAGAGTCAGACATAAAGATATACTTATTTCCTCAGTATATTTTAAATCTTTGGAATCTTTATGTCTTCATGCTTGCAATCCCTGTCCATCCAGACTCCTTTTCTCCTAAGTTTCCATATGCCCAGTGCTAATTATGCTGCCTTAGTCTAAAACTATAAGGCTCTTTACTAATATTCTGTCCAGAGTTATCTCCTTTTTCTTCAGTTTTTTTTTTTTTTTTTGTTACCAGATCCTCAACATACTGACTTCAACTAATATTAGGAGAAAAGCAAACTAACTAAATTTACTCACATTAATGAGCGAAGGTAGAAAGGTATAGAGCAGAGAACCTAGAATTCGGAATCCAGAACAGGGTAACAACAGTCTGTTTAACCTTCACTTAGTTCTGTGACGTTAGGTAATATAGTTGATCTCTGATTTGCAGTCACCTCACTTATAAAATCAAAAGTAGGGCCCTCCCTGGTAGTTCAGCGGGTTAAAAGCACAGCACTAAGAAGCTAAAGCCACTTCAGCATGAGTTTGGTCCCCGCCCCAGGAGTTGACCACATGGCGTGGCAGACCTCTCCTGACCCATCTGCTGCTCCCCTCAGCAGTGTGCTTCATTGATCTGCCTGTTCTGCTCCCCACTCTGTCTCTGGTGAATCTTCACATCACCCCTGCACTTCTGGCCTGTACCCCAGTTCTGTAGGCATAAATAAATAAATCTTTAAAAAAAATCAAAAGTAATAGCTGGCCTATGTTGAATTTTGAATACCACCTAGTAGTTGTAGGTTGTAATATGTAACGATATTTCTACTAGGTATAGTTTAAAATGAGTGAGAAATTGAAATGCTTACATAATCACTTGCATTTCGAAAAGTTTCTTTCATAATCACTCAAGTTAAACTCTTTATGGGCTGAGTTTGAGGTACTACTTAAAAAAAAAAAAAAGATTTATTTATTTATGCATACAGAACTGGGGTATAGGCCAGAGGTGCAGGAGCCATGAGAAGATTCACCAGAGACAGAGCAGGGAGCAGAAAAGGCAGATTGACAAAGTATACTGTTGAGGGGAGCAGTGGGGAGGTCAGGAGAGGTCTGCAGTGCCATGTGGGTCACCTCTGTGGCAGGGATTGAATACGTGCTGAAGTGGCTTTAGCTTCTTAGTGCTGTGTTTTAACTCACTCTGCCACCAGGGAGGGCCCTAAGGTATTACTTTTTACTAAAAAAAAAAGTGATTTCAGAGAGTGGGAGTCACTTAGATTAGCAGGCTGACCTAAATTAGATTATATACTAGGGGTTGTCTTTGCCTCTCCAAAGCTGATTTTGATTCCTGATTCTTTTCACTTTGTCTCTAAAAGCTATTTCCCATGCCCAAATAGTCTAAATCAATGTATTTCCTATCTTTTCCTACACTTCCCTCATCCCTTCATCTGTCTTTCTCCCTCTCATCCTCTCTCCTCTACCCTCCTCCTCTTATTTCTCTTCTCTACTCCTGATGCATTTTAGTTGGGAACAGGAAGGCAGGAAGTTTAGATGAACATTTCTCAAGCTTTAATTCTCATAAGAATAATCTAAGGAGCTTACTAAAATGTAAATTCTAATTCAGGTCATCTAATATTCTGTTCTTTTTTTTTTTTTTTACAAAACTTAATGCCCAATGTCTCTCTAGCATGAGTATTACAGTTTTAGTGGGGTTAAAACATGAATGATGTTCTTATGTTTCATTTCTAAAAGTATATATAACTTCGGGTATTGCTCATACCATTATTACAAATACCTTTAAAATTTTCATATTTTTCCATTTAGTGTAAGCTGTTTTCTATCTAATAAAGCTTGAAATTCATTATTTCTCCAAAGATGGTGACAATAAAAGTAATATTAGTATAAAGTGGTTAGAGGCAAACCACTACCAGAGGAAAATATAACTGGTTTTTGCTGTTTTTTTCTTTTTAATTCTTAAAAATTTGTCCATCTCTCATTTATAGTTAGTTACAAATGAACTAGAACATGAAAATAACTACTGAATCTGTCCCTAATTCATTGCATTTTCATGTCTCAGGTATTCATGCCAAAATTACTGATAATGAATACCAAAATATATTATAATAAATTAGGACATTTATGTTAGAACATTGTCCATTATCAAGTACTAATTTTATGAAATACAAAAGGATTCAAATCTGTACCTTAGAATTCAAAGGAAATATGATTTGTCAAAGCAGACCTACCAAGACACAAGGGGGCACTGTCTTACCATTAGCTGATTGAATTTATAACTGGTGTTTGTTTACTGTGAATGTCTCTCCAAGAATTTTCTTGTCTTTGTAGTTGTCATTAAAGCGTAAACATTATATGTTCTTCTAAAGCCAACTAATCCTTAAGCCAACTAAGCTTTCAGAGTTCAAGTCAAATGTGCTCTTAGAAAAATTCAGGAACTTTTCATTGTACTTGGCATGAGTTTGGGCAGAGTGGATTATTTGAAGATTGGCAGTAGTATAGCACACTTAGTCATTAGTATTTAGGTCTGTGGTAGGGTAAATCACTGTAAAAACAATTCATTTGCTTTAGAGAAATATAGTGCCTCTGTTCTGCAGAAAAGAGTTGGGATAAAGATGGAACTGTTATAAGCTGCAGCTGCATTTGCCATCAAATACCAAGTTGGTGCTGATGAATGTTTTGTTTTTATTGTCATGGAAACTTGGAGCTAGAGAATGGATATTCTATTCATCTGGGAAAATAGCAATTCCTTGCATAAAACATAAGGACCTTCCAAAGCAGTTCTTAAAATAGATATAGACTGAAAATAATCCAGAGAGTTGGGAAAGTAAATGAGGAAGAATTAACAATCACTTCTGGATCACTTCTTTTCTCAATACTATGAATATAAGCTGTGCGTTCAGCTTTTAAACTTATTTGATGCTAGAAAGTTGAATTCTAGTGAGGATGTTATTTGTTTAATTTCAGTATAATAGTTACCATTTCTTTTATACTTCTCTCTTAAGGTATTTGTTGGGGACTCTAAAATTACAACCCATTAAACAACTGCTTGTGTTCTCTGAATAATATTTTTTTCCACTCCTCATGTACTACAAAGTTCAATTCAGATGTTTCTAAGCATATTATAGCCATAAAGAAGAAAGGCTTTACTCAAAATAGAGCCTTATAATGAAACACAAAGATGATTGTATAGTCAGGAAAAACATATATTTAATTTCAGAACCTTAAAGATGAAAATAAATCCTTATACATATTTTATAAAGTCTTTAATAAAGAATAGCAGAACAAAATACAAAGGAATTTTGGTTCCAACTATAGCATATTTAATATATCAAAACACAGATATGAGAAATGATAGTAAAATATAGATAAAGTAGCCATGCAAATTAGCATTTCTAAACTTTATATTAAAGGGGGGGAAGGTTATGGTTGTGAGTTATGGATTTACCAACAGTTACCAGCTAAATTTATATTATCTCTGTAAAGGAAACAAGCAAATTTTATGACTTTATAAAAAATAATAGAAAAGAAAGGATTAGAGTAGACCATTTTAGGCTCCCTTCTCTGATGAGTTAATATTTGAGCAGTAATCAAAAAGTTCTGGGGCCTCCCTGTGGCACAGCTTTTAAAGTCTTAGCACTATTAACCCACTGTGGCATAAGTGTTTTCCTCAGCAGTGTATTTCAGTGGATCCGCCTATTCTGCTCCCCATTATGTCTCTAGTGAATCCTTTCAACATCCCCCCCATACCTCTGGCCTACCCCTCAGTTCTTTATGTATAAATAAATCTTTAAATAAAAATAGCAAAATACAAGTTTATGAAGATAATTGGGGAAAAAACAGCAGTGTTTAATGTCCAGAGGAAAGGCTGTGTGATAAGAGAAGATGTATGTATATTATACCATATTATCTACAGTAGGGCCAGGAATTTAAAACCTGCAAGAGATTACATGTACAGAATTAGTCAACATGGCAAAGAAACTCTGAACTGGACTTTTTTTTTTTTAAGATTTATTTATTTATTCATACAGAACTGGGGTACAGGCCAGAGGGTCAGGGTCAGTGACAAGATCCATCATGTTCAGAACAGGCAGATCAATGAAGCACACTGCTGAGGGGAGCAGCGGGCGAGTCAGGAGAGGTCTGCCACGCCATGTGGTCACCTCCAGGGCACGCGGGAATCGAACTCATGCAGAAGTGGCTTTAGGTTTTCAGTGCAGTGCTTTAACCCACTTCGCCACCAGGGAGGGCCTTAAATCTGAAGTTTTAAGTTGTCAGGATATAGGAATCTCTTGAATAAAATTGTCTCAATAAAATTTTAAGTGTGAGTTTTACTATTACTGATTTTTTTTTTCAAAATAATCAGTTTTTATTACTGAATACAATCTGATGAAGTATTTTTTTAAAAGGTCAAAGACAAATGTAAATATATTCAGCTTACATAGTTAGAAACATACTCTGAAGAAGCAGTAAACTCTTAAGGACATGGTTTGATAGTAAATTTCATAAATATTTTTAATGCTTTGTGATAAGACAAGATGTATGTATATTATACCATATTATCTACAGTAGGACCAGGAATTTAAAACCTGCAAGAGATTACATGTAGAGAATTAGTCAACACGCCAGAGAAACTCTGAACTGGACATTTATCCTGTAGCTGAAATGATGAGTAAGAACTGGGAAATTGCCAGCTTTTTAACCTTTTGGAAATATCAGTGTATATAGTTCAGTTGAGGAAATCATATTTTAGAGCAGTTTGTTCCAAATTCAGATATGTCAGCAGATTTAGTGTATTCAAAGTAATTCAAAAATAAAACATCTGACATTAGAAATAAGAGAAACTCAAACCTTTCTTCCCTTCCCCCTCTTCCTCTCTGCGCGCCCCCCTCCCCCCCAGTGGCAAAGGGATTAAGTCTGGGCACTATCAAGCTATCTGCAGCCACTGCAATACAAGTTCAGTCCCTGCCCAGGGAGCTAACTCACATGGTGCAACAGACCTCTCCTATCTTGCCTGCTGCTCCCCTCAGTTAATTCAGCTGTTCTGCTCCCCATTCTGTCTGAATCCTCTCACCTCCTCCACCCCACTTCTGGGTTACACCCCGGATCTTGTATGCCTATGTAAATAACTATTTCCCCAAAATTAAAAAGATAAGGGAACCCCCTTACAATGTCATTAAAAAATAAAGCTGTTTAACAAAGTTTTTAGATTTGCTGTTTATTGAACCCAATTTCTGTATTTAAGTCTAGCTGATCAAGATGCATTTAATTTGAATATTCAAAAAAGTAAAAATAGTAGGAAATTTGGAATCTATTGTGTTATACTATCTGCTACTATATAAATGTCACTGAGCAGTTTTGTTTTGATTTTTTTGTCAGAAAATTTGATTATTGATAGGAGTCACATCCTGGTATGTCCTGTCTCCCTGATACATAAAAATGAGTTTCCTAGAGAAAGATTAGGAGAGAATGCTTTCCCCTAATATACTGATAGGAGTGTGGGGGCTGGTGGAAGGATTTTAAGAGGTGTAAAACTGAGAATAGGTATTAGGTCAACTACACTATATAAAACTGGGACTAGCGAGCCTTCCTGGTGGTGCAGAAGCTAAAAGTCTCAGAGCTATTAAGTTCTCACCAGCCACTGCCATATGTGTACAGTCCCAGGCCAAGGAGCTAACCTACATTACACAGCAGACTTCTCCTGTCTTACCTGCTGCTCCCTTCAGCGGTGAGTTTCAGTAGATCAACCTGTTCTGCTCCCTACTCTATCTCTGGTGAATCCCTTAAACCCCTGCATCTTTGGCTTGTAGCCCAGCTCTTGTATGCATAGATAATTTTTTTTAAGTCTTGGGGGGGGGAAATGTGAATAATTCTTTTTCTAGCCAACCAAAGTAAAAAGATCTTATTATAGATGGCATTGTGTTGAATTTTCAGAAGGGTATTATATTGGTGAGACCAAATTAGCCCTGAATTGATGGCTATATTGGACCAAACTTAACCAAAGTTTGCCTTAACCAAACTTAAAGGCAACCCTTCAGAAGGATCATACTGATTGCAAGTAATATAATAACTATCAGAACAAAATCCAGCATTCCTTAAATGAATACAATAAAATGTAGCACCCCAATATGTAAACTTCATAATTAAAAATTACTCAGCATGAGTCTTCCTTGATAGCACAACAGGTTAAAGCCACAGTACTGTGAAGGTATGACTAAGGGCATCTATTGAAGACAGATGCAAGGAAAGTTATTACCACTCTTAATAAGGATAAGAACAAAATTTTGAACTAGAGAGCTAAAAGCATAAGGCAGTCATGTGACCTGAATGCCGAAGAGAAATGGAGTGCATGAACTGTCTTAATGGCAGAGTATGGGCTAATAAAATAGCACACCAGTCAAGGTACAAAACAAGCTAACATTCTAAAGTTCATCAGAAGTTCTGTTGTGGGCTAGCATAACAGTTTGAAATAGCTTACAGTTCAAAAGGAACAGTTCAAAAGGAAATTTAAAATCAAACTCAAGCCTTTTCCTTCAAACCTCCACTAGATACTCAAAGGAAAAGAAAGATTAGGGACAAAGCAGGAAACTGAAGAGAAATCCCATAGATGGTATGTACATATAGGAACTGATCACCTGTCATTCTAAAGACAGAAAGGCCTGCCAGCTTCCCTGTTCTCTAGGTTCCAAAGACTTTGGTGGCTATAAGAGGGGTAGCAAAATTTCTTGCCTACAGGAAACTAGCTCTGATATGTTTTGACTGTGGAAGAACAGGAACTTCTTAACTTAGACCTAAGATTTCAGGCTGTTACCAAGTACAGTTCTCCTGACCACTAGAGAGGGGTTGAAATGTCAACCAACTTTTACTCCATAGGAAGGATGAGATCAGGAACAAGAAAGC
The DNA here is from genome assembly GCF_000260355.1 of Condylura cristata. Classification (NCBI taxonomy): domain Eukaryota; kingdom Metazoa; phylum Chordata; class Mammalia; order Eulipotyphla; family Talpidae; genus Condylura; species Condylura cristata. Next base: position 13,657,403 of record NW_004567124.1, on the reverse strand, counting down.
AGTACCAATTTACTACTGAAGGAGGGACAGAAGTGTGGAGAAAGACTCACTTCAGGGCACAGATATATAGGGCTTATTGAAAGTGGAGAATAAAACACTAATACTTAGAAAAGTCCTGCAGCTGCATGCTAAGTATTGTCCAAATGCAGCCAGTCACTAGAAGGAATGAATCAAAGACCTTAGCAACAACAATCACACATAGTTAAACTTATTTTTAGATTCACTAATTTGCCCATACTAACATACTTATATAAGGAAAGGCATGCTCATTTCCTGGCCTGTATGAATATGAATCTTAGCTTTTTACAGATGATGTTATGCATTCAAAGAAAATCGTAATACATGCACATAAGAGAAAAATAACAAGTATTGTCAAGAGGCAAAATAATCAGTAGGATAAGATTCAGAGGTGGCTCTCATGATGGAATTATAAGACAGGAATTTTAAAGTAACTTTTCTAGTGGGAAAAATAGACAATATGCAAAAACAAATTGGGATTTAGCAAATAGATGAAAGTAAAAGGTCAAATCGAAGTGCAAGAAACAAGATGTGATATCAAAGAAGAAAAGTAGGTTGGAAAAGAAAGAACAAATGAGATCAATAGAAGACATGTAACAAATGGTAGATTGAACTCGAAATGTATCCATAATTACATTAAATGTAAAATAGTCAAAATGAAGCACACAGAAATAAGAGACTGAACAAGGTTTTTCACTTTTTCTGTATTATATTTTCCAGTGACTTTTGCACATATTTTAAAGAACACATTCTTCCTCACTTGTTAACTAATATTAAACTGTGAGTTTAAGCAAAATGACTGTAATGTAAAACAATTTCACCATACTAAATGATATGAACAGAGTTTAAGTGTTTAAGTACCTATTGCATATTTCTAGTCATGAAAATGTCACCAAACTGTTAAATCAACATCCCAACACTTCTAATATCAAATATTCACTTGTATTTATTAATTTTCCAGTGCACTCCATTTCAGGGTCTTGTGTGGCCAAGCTGCTTATACAAATACCTCAGGATTCAAGGCAGAATCCAGTCCTGGACAGGGATGTTCACACATATCTGCACACCAGCACTCACACACTCTCAGGTTGGGAAGGTTTAAACATCCCAATGAACCTAACATGCTCATTGTTGGGTGTTGAAGAGAAACCTGACTACCCAGAGGAAACCCGCACAGACATGAGGAAAACAGCTGGGAATTAAATCCCCCCCCCCCATCAGTGTTAACAATGAAATAAGATCAAATGAAACATCATGTCTCTACCTTATATTGCTAGAGGAAACATCATAGCATATTTATACACTGCTATTACTGGTTCTTTGTTTTACCTAATAAGGACAGTTTGCCCCTCCTTCCTCCATGAACTTCAAACAACCCACCAACATACGTTGGAACCAGCAACCTAGAGCCATGTGACTCAAGCTGAACTCCTATAGCCATTTACCCAGCAGAGGGAGAAAAGGGGATAAACAAGTTGAAAATTATATCCAAGCCTATCTACTCTTTTCCCTCTATGTGACAGAATCTACAGCTTTTTTTTTTTTTTAAAGACTTATTTATTTATTAGTACAGAACTGGGGTACAGGTCAGAGATGCAGAGGGTGAGAGGATTCACCAGAGACAGAGTGGGGTGCAGAACAGGCAGATCCACGAAGTACACTGCTGAGGGGAGCAGCGGGCGGGTCAGGAGAGGTCTGCCTCGCCATGTGGTCACCTCCGGGGCAGGCGGGAATCGAACTCATGCGGAAGTGGCTTTAGCTTCTTAGTGCTGTGCTTTAACCCGCCGCGCCACCAGGGAGGGCCCAGAATCTACAGCTTTTAACATGCACCTCAGATTGTCCTACTTTTATGCCTTCATTTCTCTTCAAATCCATTGGCACCTTTTCCAAATTTTGTATGCTTTTGTTGGTAAGTCTGTTTCTCTTTATAGAAATTGTGAGAACAGGTCCCTCCTAGGTGGTGCAACAGATTAGAATGCAGCACTAAAAGCTAGCAGCAACCCCTTCAGCCCAAATTCAATCCCTGCCCTGGAGGTGACCCACATGGTGCAGCAGACCTCTCCTGTCTCCCCCCCCCCCCCGCTCCCCTCCAGCAGTGGACTTCATTGACTTGCCTATTCAGCTCCCCACTCTGTCTCTGGTGAATTCTATCACTGCCTCTGCACCTCTAGCCTGTACCCAACTTCTATATAAATAAATAACTCTTTAAAAAAGAAAAAAAGTTGTGAGAACAGAAAAATACTTGTAGCTAAGTATACCAAGAGTGTAAGGGATATACCCATTCATCGGTGTTAATGGGAGCGAAGCCATCAGTTTTTAATGAAATTTAATAAAATTGAAAGATATGAAGAATGTTAGAACCTTTGAAATATCCAAAAGTTACCTTTAAATTATTTTTAATAATCTTTCTTCTCCTTTTTAAGACTTCTCCCTTAAGCATTGATATTCAAGAATACATTTACACAAATTTCTACCGAATATATTTCATTTAAAATATTTAGGGCCTTCCCTGGTGGCGCAGTGGGTTTTGACGCAGCAGTGCAAGCTAGCCACAGCCGCATCAGAGTTTGATCCTCAGCCCAGGAGGTGATCCACATGGTGCGGCAGAAATCTCCTAACCCACCTGCTGCTCCCCTCAGCAGTGTACTTTGTCAGTCTGCCTGATCTGCTCCCCATTCTGTTGCTGGTGAATACTCTCACTGCCCCTGCACCCTTGACCAGTACCCCCGTTTTGTACGCATAAATAAATAAATCTTTATAAAAATATATATTTAATTAGCCTTTATGTGCTTTTTTTTTTCCCCGCTGTTAAAGCTTTGTATGTGTTATACTTTATCCTTACAAAGATTCAGGAAGGTTAAATGGTCCTATTTCACAGTGAGACAACTAATGAGCAAAGAGGTTAGGTAATGATGTTAGTAAGAAGTAGAGTGGGGTTCCTCCCTGGTGGCACAGGGGTTAAACTCTCAGTGCTCTCAATCTATTGCCTCCCACTGCTGCATGAATTCAACCCCTAGCTAGGGCCACATGGCACAACAGACCTCTCCTGTTCCCCTCAGCAGTGTATGTCAGGAGATCCAGCTTTTGTACTCCACTATGTATCTGGTATATCCTCTCACTTCCCACACTCTGTCCTCTACCCAAGTTCTAGAATGCATAAATAAATAAAGATAAATCGTTAAAAAGAAAAAAAGTAAAGTGGGAATTTAAACCCACTTATTCTATGTTCAGTCTTTGTAACGAATTCCCCATGCCTGCATCCTGTTACTTTCCTTTACTTTGTTCCTTTACTTTTTCCTTTATTCTTTCATTTCCCCTTTCAATTAGTATTTTGTACAGACCTACTGTGACTTAAATTGATTTATATAGCCATTTATAATGAAGTAGTGTTTAAAAACAAGTTATATCTGACTTACAAAAGAGCTTTAGATATAATTCACTGAGGATTTAAGACCAGTCTTTACCTGTTTTCAAACTACATAGGTAGAATGACAGTATGATTCAATACCAGAGATCTCTCAATGACAGTTATATGTCTCATGATCTCAGAACCCTTGTCATGTAGCAAGAAACATTTAAATCTTATAGACTACACAGAGGATTTAAAACTCTTGGGCTTTTCTCCATCTGTTTGAACAAAACAATTGTCTGACTGTTGCTGTGTGTATATTTTATATAAGTTGAAGGGTATTAAGTTAGAGGGATGTTTACTGGTGTTAATAATGTTTATTGACATTTAGAAAGTTTTTCTTAATAGATTGAATTCTTTGTAATTCTGAGTATATTGATTTCAGTTTGCTATATTCATTAAACCATACTCACAGTTAAATACCTCAAACATGTATAAATGTATAATAATCTTACTTCATCTTTACAACCATCACCATTATTCCAAAAGGCCCTACATATCTGTATATTTTTAGCAGCTTATATTCTTCCTTTTACTACTGGAAGTGCCCAAATTTACGTTCTGTCAGGTAAGAGTGCCTGATTAAAAGCAAAATAGATGAGGATGTCAATTCCATTAGATGTTAAAAGAGAGATCACAAGTCAAATTTATGCCAACAAATCCCATTTCCAGGGAAAGAAATTGAGGCCTAGGAAGCTTTAAAGACTTGTCCATGTCACACAGTTCACAGTAGAGACCTCCTGCCTTTCATGTCCAGTGATTGGTTTCTTTCTTTCCATTGCAGTTCTTGCTGTCAGGGGAAACTAGCTAATTAACAATCATTTCTTATCCACTATTTTAGAGCATAGTTCTCTTAAACTCTCTGCTTCCTTGTGGCTCTATGCCATAGATGGAGCCTTGCAGTAGAATCTGTCCCGCACACAAATAAAACAAGTCTGGAATTCCCATACCAGTGTTTTCTGAACAAGTAGCATCTGCCTTTTGCTCTCTGGGTGTGGTATAAAACAGACTTAACACTGACCTTGCCTGGTAAGGTCATGTTTTAACAGCCAAATTACAGAAAGATGTGAGAAAATCACAGGAGTTAAAAATAATGAGTTTAATGTTCTGTTTATCTTTGTATATCCCAAGAATTTCTGACAGAAGCATTGATATGTTTTGGTGTAATAGGGGGAAGTATGTCAAAAGCAGTAGATTATTTTTGTGCCATTACCAATATTTTGATAATGTGCTTCCCAGCTTCCCCTTAGCTAGATTATCTGGTGCTATGTCTCTTGCCTGATTGTATTTATTCTTATTTTAGGGTGATAGAGATAGATAAGGTTACATTGTTGAAGGATTGACTCAGTTTATTTGACCATAGAAGTTTGGAAAGCATCAATTGAATTATTTCCAGTCCTTGTTGGTTTAAGAATGGGATAAACATTAGGTCAAAGGTTGTTCGAGTGCTTTTAAAGAATATGCATTCATGATACTTTCACCTAAAATGCAGTCAAAAATCCTAGTTCTGTAATATCTTGGATTGTAATAAAAATGAAGCACCTTCATTTTAAATTCTAAAGAATATGTGACTGGGGAAGTGTGGGGACATTAAATGTAAGAACACAAATTATGAACCTAAGGAAGAGTAACAATGCAATATAGATGTACATATTTTCAGGGACAATTTTAAAAATGTAATTAGGGGCCCTCCCTGGTGGCGCAGCGGGTTAAAGCACAGCACTGAGAATCTGAAGCCACTTCCGCATGAGTTCGATTCCCGCCTGCCCCGGAGGAGACCACATGGCGAGCCAGACCTCTCCTGACCCGCCTGCTGCTCCCCTCAGCAGTGTACTTCGTCAATCTGCCTGTTCTGCTCCCCACTCTGTCTCTGGTGAAGCCTCTCACCGTCCCTGAGCCTCTGGCCTGTACCCCAGTTCTGTATGAATAAATAAATCTTTAAAAAAAAAATGTAATTAGGTAAAATGTCTCAAAGGGTAGAATTTACATTTTGGGTTACCTATAGTGATACTTGTAAGTATTCTATATGTGTTAACATATAGTTACAGTTAGACCATAAAATGGTCCAGAAACTTTTGTTAAATGATTAAAATCAATGAAAATGGGTACCTTTTTTACTCTGTTGCTGATTTTTAACTACCTACCTGACCTACCCCCACATGACTTTTACATTTTAATATTCTCATCTGGGGGTTCTAATAGCTAAAAGGCAAATGATTTTGTATGAACTTTATCATCTTTATTTATTGATATTTAATGTGTGAATCTGAGTTTAGATGGAGAAAATGATAAGCATAGCTAGGTTGGTGAATGTTTGCATTCTTAAATGTTTCCTCTCTGTTTTTAGGCTCAAATAATTTTAAACCTTTTCAAATTGCCAATGCCCGACTATGTACTTTTCTGAGGGATTATCCTGAGACACTTGATTGATGCCTTAGCAATTCTTTAAGAATTATTGAGTGGGAAGCTGCTTACATTTCTGATGCCTGTCACAGGGAGTTAGTGCAGAGCTAAGATGGAATAAGTGATGAGATAAAGGATAGGTTAGAAGAGTGATTACAACTGGGAACTTGCTAATCACTGACCTCTATGGGGATCTTCGAGTTTATCACTAATCTCACTCACACTTGGCATTTTCCTATGTGCTGCCTCATCATTCATAGCTGTGTGAGTAATTTGGCATGGAGTGAACAAGAGGAGGGCATAGAGAGTCCAGCAGCTGTGCTTGTTGGCACTAGATATTTAAATATCTTCAATGTCGCCAGCAGTGTGCTTGGCACAAATGTTAGCCAGTAATACTTAAACAAATTGTTGAGAAGAAAATAGGCAGGCATTTTTGTTTAAGCCCTCTTTCTCTTTCCTTAAAAACAATTCTGTTACTTTGAGAACCTTTTTATATGTTTTCCTGCAAGTTTGAGCAAATTGTTGTTAAAATGAAGTCTGTAAATCTAGTAGCATTGACCTAGGTTCTTTCATTCAAGAATTTCCAAGGACTTTATAAGCACAATTAAACTCTGCAGGTCTGTGTGAGGTACATGTTACTGAGCTGATTTTCCTAAAAGAGTGAGTGGGGCCACTGATGTTAAGTGAATTGTAACTTGTCCAGTGTACTCAGTAAGAAAGAGACAAGAGCCAAAAAACTCAATTCAGTAATTACAATTTCTAGGTCTCTGCTGTTATACCAACAGCATTACAGATTTACATACTTGGTAGGAGATCTGTGTTTTTCCAGGTGGTTAGTGTGATTTAAATTGTATGAAACTTCGGTACTCTTCACCTACAAAATAAGAGGAAAACCTTCTCCATGTGCAAAGAAGTGAGATAGTGAGTTTCCAGTGACATCCATGAAGAGTTTGCTCAAAACGGTAATCAAATTTAGATTTGTGCCCAAATATTTTGATTTAATTGCATAAGAATTTCATTGTTTCTCTAAAAACTAAATATGGACAAAGATCTTCATTTATAAATTGAAATATTTCACTTTGAAATGTAATTGTGTTGATTTAGGTAACTTTTCTTTTTTTAATATTTTATATATTTTTATATCATTCTTCATTTTGTACATTTTCCCATCTCAGTTGTAATTCCCCGTGGGCTTCTCACCACCAATTCACCCTGTGTGCCATCACCATAGTCCAGTGCACTCTTCCCACCCCAGTTCTTATCTCATTTCCCTTTCCACCCCTTAAAACGTCTCTGGTTTATAGCTGTTCATTGTTTTCATTTTTACTCTGTTACATTTTTTCTTTCTCCCTGCTGCCCCCCCCACCTCCATCCCTTACACTCCTGCTACTACTGAAACTATTCAGTATTCTTCTTTTTCTTCCTGGCTTATTTCACTAAGCATGATCCCTTCCAGCTCCATCCATGTTGCTGCAAACAGCATCAGTCTATCTTTTTTGATTGCTGAGTAATATTCCGTTACATGTATGTACCACATCTTTTTAATACAGTAATCTATTTTTGGGCATTTGGGTTGATTCCACAACTTCCCTATTGTAAATAGAACAGCAATACACAATGGGGGGTGCAGGTGTCCTTTTGAATTGATGTTTTTGTGTCCTTTGGGTAGATACCTAGAAGTGGGATTGCTGGGTCATATGGAAACTTTATTTTTAGCATTTTGAGAAACCTCCAAACAGCTTGCTATAGTGGTTGTACTAGTTTGCATTCCCACCAGCAGTGCAGGAGAGTTCCTTTTTCTCCACATACTTGCCAACATTTGTTGTTGCTAGTTGTTTTAAAATATGCCATTCTCACTGGGGTGAGGTGGTATCTCATTGTGATTTTAATTTAATTTGCATTTCAATTTAGGTGACATTTTAAAAATATGCAACAATTTTTTTTCTAGGTTAAAACTTTATCTCCCCAAAACAAAAGAGCCCCCCCCCAAAAAAATATCCCAGTGCTACATATATTTAAATTACAGATTGTGGAGTTTTTCATATAATGTGATAAAATTTGAATTTTGGGGTACAAATCAATACACACTATAAAAATGAACATTGAGGGCCTCACTGGTGGCACAGGAATTTAAGTTTCAGTGCTGTCAAGCTATCACCAGCCACTGCAACATGAATTCAATCCCAGGCAGGGAGCTGACCTACATGGCGCAGATGAGACCTCTCCTGTCACACCTGTTAGTCCCTTCAGCAGTATATTTCAGTAGATTCTCCTGACTGCTCCCTACTTGTCTCTGGTGAATCCACTCACACACACACCTGGCCTTCATATCTCTGGCATACACCTCAGTTCTTGTATGCAAACATAGATAAAAGTAATTCTTAAAAAGAAAAATGAACATTGAAATAATATTGACTTTCAAACAATTTAGGTACATTATTTCTTTTGATTTGATCTGTTACTCATGCATCAACAGTTATTTCCTGAGTAGTGTATATTCACTGAAATCAGTAAACATTAGCTTGCCAGAAATTTTCAGATAGTGACTGCTGCAGAAATAAATGCTATAGTAGCTTACATTTCCTCGCAAAACATGTTTAGTTTTTAATTATTTGGAAAAGAGTATATATTAGCCTGGAGAGTTTTAATGGGCATGTTTCTCCAGCCTGTACATTTGAAATCTAAAGGAGTTCTTAAGTATTGTCATATCCCACAATTGCTGGCAGCTTTCTTCAGTCTCTCCTTTGTATTAACTGGTTTTCTAGTAAGAAGGAAAATAAAACTAGCAGTTGTAATATCAGTGTAAGTAATGCAGCTTTCACAGTATCTTATACAGAATAAACAGCTAGTAGACAAGTGCTAGTTCCTGTCACCATGTTCACAGCCGTCGCAAGTCTTTGAGAGTAAAGGAAATAAAGCAAAAAGAGTCCCTCACTGCTGTTTAACATTATGGAAGGCTCAGCAGAAAAGCCAGGGACTTCTTGTAACAAAGTGGGTCAAAAAAGAGATGCCATGAATCTCAGGACAGATATGCATGAGTTACTCCACCACAGTCTGTTGACATATGTTGGAAGCAAATGGTCATCTGATGCAAACACAGTCATGGATTTAAAAGCAGTTACGATCCTTAGGTCTGTGAAGTAAGTGTTTTGCATGGTGCATTTGCATGGTTGTTATAATTACGAATAGTTTTAAATTGTTTTAAGTATATTCACCCAAACAAATTCCTGCACTGGGGATCTTCAGTTTCTAAGGATGCCATTATACAACCTCTGATCTTGCCTACTTGTTCGAACTGAGACCCAGAAAGACAAGATCAGGATAAGTATTTTTCTAACAGGCATTTGAAATAAGAGTAACATCATATGCCCTTTGTAAGAAATGAAAGAATAGCAATTATTTTTGAGTGAAACCACCACAACTGATCATGTTCTAGATATATTGAGAGTAGTATTTTTGGAGTAGTAGGGTTTTGGTGCTAATCATTTTCAGGATATTTGTCACTAAGACTTTTTCCAGCAGGACTAAGTAAATAAGTATCACATCCAGTGCTAGGTTGGTTGATAGTCAGCAGCTACTGGTAGGTCTAAACAGAAATTTTCTTATGCTTTATTTGGGTTCTATCTAATACCAATATGTGTGATCACAATGTGAGAATTCTAAACCTGTGCCAGAAAAACTGGTATAACATGCTGTTAAGAATTTAATGTCAAATAGCTGTATATTCTGGTTCTTTCAAGTACCCAATAATTCTGTGAGCATAACTATTTAGTTTCTGAGTATTTGTAATTGGGCTGTTCATCCCCAACCTCAGTTTGGCTACTGATCATCTCCTTTGCTAAGTGAATGTAGGCAGAATTACCTTTTCAGGAAATCTTTAGACTAATGTTAACATTAATTTCTGTTTTAGAACAAGCAGTAGAGTTGTAACTTTTTTTTTTTTTT
>NW_004567124.1:13643848-13647033 GCF_000260355.1 Condylura cristata | reverse complement strand
ATACATAGCTTCTAGAAATATGTTGCTTTTCTACTAAAGTTGGGGTCTTAGCCCAAAGAAGGCAGGGAAAAAATGTCATTTTTAAATTTTACCAGTCTCTGGGTGAAATTAGACAAGTCCTTCTTGTCTAATTTTGAAATGAGCTAGCAAGAGTCTTAGCAATACCATTGATTTTATCACCATTAGAACAGATATTTTCATAGCATAATATAGTTGTTGTAAAGATCTTAAATATCTTTTATGCTTTGCAGTTACCATTAATAGTTGTGCTTCTACAGCTTATTATTTTAATATGTTCATTTAAAAAAAAAGCACATACATTGCCATGCAACAAATTTGTTTTTTTAACTTTCTGATAACATGTCAACTTTCTTTATAATACCATGTAATTTGTTTTGTTCATGAGTGCCTGCAAAGGCACGCATGCTGTGCTAATACCCATATGCAAATAATCCCAGTAAATTCTTTGTGTTTTTCTATTGCTTTTCTAAGGAATATTAGGTATATTTTAAGTAAAATGTGTTCCACTAACATTTACTGTTAAGACTGTCCACGTACTATGTTAATATGTCAAAGCAGAAATCCACAATATAGTAAACAGAAGTTTGTTATTTGTCAGCCACCTGAAATAGAATAAAGAGGTTATATTATTCTTCTTAAATTCATGAAAATAGTTTTTATGAAAAGTAATTTTGAAATAATTAGAAGTGAATGTTCTCTGTGTCTCAGGTGTATTATGCATTACTACTATGTTTCAGGAGTACCCAAACTTCTAAGCCTCTAAGAAATCACTAGTTTCTAATAAATGAAAGGAGAAACAAAAATTTTACTTACATTTCAAAATTTCATTGAATAGGCTAAGTATCATTTTTATTTTTTAAAAAGTTTTATTTTATTTCTTTATGCATGTAAGAACTGGGGTATAGGTCAGAGGTACAGCGGGGGGAGCCCAGACACAGAAGGGGGAGAACAGGGGAATCTACTGAAATATACTGTTATAAGGAACAGTGAATGAGATAGGAGAGATCTGCTGAGACATGTGAGTCATCTCTCTGTGCAGGATTGAACTCATGCCACAGTGACCTGCTATGACTTGATGGTGCTGAGATTTAACCCCTGTGCCACCAGGGAGGTCCTTAGTAGCCCTTAATAGCATTTTTTTTTTTAAGATTTATTTATTTATGCATACAGAACTGGGGTACAGGCCAGAGGCTCAGGGGCGGTGAGAGGCTTCACCAGAGACAGAGTGGGGAACAGAACAGGCAGATTGACGAAGTACACTGCTGAAGGGAGCAGCGGGCGGGTCAGGAGAGGTCTGCCACGCCATGTGGTCTCCTCCGGGGCAGGCGGGAATCGAACTCATGCGGAAGCGGCTTTAGATTCTCAGTGCTGTGCTTTAACCCGCTGCGCCACCAGGGAGGGCCTTAATAGCATTTTTTAAAACAATTTCTCAGCTTTCTATTTCAGAAGAAACTAATTTTTAGTGTGTTTAGCTCTTATTTTCATTCTCTGCATTGAATATCCTTTGTGAAAGGTGAAGTTTAGAAATTTTAGTAAACATGGGAAAGTAAGTTTTAAAACTCAATATTTAAAAAAGTATTTTATGGGTAGTCTCCACATAGTTAAATACAATTAAATTAAAATTGTATTTAAGGCCCTCCCTGGTGATGCAGCAGGTTAAAGCACAGCACTGAGAAGCTAAAGCCATTTCCACATGAGTTCTCCTGCCCACCCTGGAGGAGACCACATGGCATGGCAGACCTCTCCTCACCCGCCCGCTGCTCCCCTCAGCAGTGTACTTCATTGATCTGCCTGTTCTGTTCCCCACTCTGTCTCTGGTGAAGTCTCTTGTCGCCCCTGCACCTCTGGCCTGTACCCCAGTTCTGTATGCATAAATAAATAAATCTTTTTTAAAAAAAAAAATTGTATTTGAAAGTCATGTTTTATTTAAAGGAGAGCTGATAGTGTTCATCTTTTACTTTCTTCACTTTGTACCTTAGCCAAAAAGAAAGAGTTCTTTGCGAGGATATTTGAATAAAAATATATAAAAGACCTTAAGTTGTTGCTTAGCTTTAAGTCTTTATTAAATAAGTGTATTAAGAATGGGAGTTTGAAGGTAGAATAGGAGCTTGAAGGTAGAAAGGGCTTTGGTGAGTACTTCAGCCTGTAAGTTGACTGCTTATACACAGTGGTGAATGACAAACTATTGGAAGTCATTTTTATTTAACTTTGTTACTTGTTTAATGTGTTAATGTAGTCTACCAGCCCTTCTGCCGAGTATAAAAACATGATTTGATTTTATTTTTTAAAAGATATTTATTTATACATATAGCACCTGGGGTACAGGCCAGAGGTGCAGGGGTGGTGAGAGGATTCACCAGAGACAGAGTGGGGAACAGAACAGGCAGATATACTAAAATACACTGCCCAGGGGAGTAGTGGGTGGGTCAGGGGAGGTCTCCTGTGCCATATAGGTCACCTCCCTGACTAGGGAGCGAACTTACACCAGGAAGGGCTCCATGATTTGATTTTAAAGGTAATATATTCTTAAATAGTTTGAGAAAGGCATATACTTCAAATGCTTTTTTTTTTCCAGTAATATAAGGAGCATAAATTTCAAGTTGTTCATTGTTAACATTCAACATCGAAAACAACTACATTCCCATTAATAGATTATTGAAAAAAGATGTCTTTTTCCATTCACTCATCTATTAATGGGCATGTGGTTGTTTCCAGCTCTTGGCTATTGTAAATATCCTGAATAAACATGAGAGTACATCTATCTCTTCAAATTGTTGTCTTTCTATTTTTCTGGTAAGTACCCCTTTCTATTTTTCTGGCATATGGAAATTTCTATTTTTAATTCTTTGAGGACTCTGTAAGCTATTTTTCATATTAGCTGCACCAGTTTACTTTCTCAGCAACACTTATTTTTTGTCTTTTAGATAATTGCCATTCTCACAGGTTTGTGATGATACCACGTTGTTGTTTTATTCTGTATTTCCCTATGATATAGGGGTGACGAACATCTTAAAATGCGTGTTGGCCACCTATATGTCTTTGGAAAATTCTGTTTAGAACCTGTCCATTTTCAAAGACTCATTTATTTTTGCATACAGAACTGGGGTATAGGCCAGAGGCTCAGGGGCAGCGAGAAGCTTCACCAGAGACAGAGTGGGGAGCAG
>NW_004567124.1:13631024-13642233 GCF_000260355.1 Condylura cristata | reverse complement strand
GGCAGGCGGGAATCGAACTCATGCCGAAGTGGTTTTAGCTTCTCAGTGCTGTGCTTTAACCCGCTGCGCCATCAGGGAGGGCCCTGAACATACTTTTAACTCTAGTGTGTCATAAAACAGATGAGTGAGAGAGAACACACTGCCAATTGCCAGCACTTTGGGATAGCTAACCTCCCTCTAGAACTGGCCTGTACCATACTTAACACTGATCATATGATTTTTGATTTGTAAATACAGTATTAGTAGGAATTCTTACACATTTCTGGGAAGTGTGTAAATTTGCCATGATGAGTTCAGGGAATAGTAAGGCTATATTTGTGAAGTTAATATTATGTATCTTTTAATCCAGCAGTTCTACTTTTTGTTTCTATCCTGGAGAAACTTTTAAGTGTTTGTACAAAATAGCTGCTAAAGGGGTATATGTTTTAATACACCTCATGATAACAAAATTAGAAATAATCTGCTTATTTTTAAATAGGCATTCCCCTATTTGGATAATGGGACACTTCATAGCAGTCAAAATTGAACTAGATACCTATCATCAACACATATCTCAAGAACACATACTATTGCATGAAAATGAAAATCTCAAAAGGAAGATATCATGTAATTCTATCTGAATGTATTAAGCACAAAAATTAACGCATATTACTGAATATATAAAAATATATTGAAAGTTAAAAATCTGGATGGCAGATATATATACAAACTTTAGGATAATGGTTTCTTTGTGATCTAGGGTGAGGTTTAAATCTCCTAGAAGGAGATAGGAAGAAATATTCAGTTTGAAGCCAGTGTTCTCACTAGTAGGTTTATGGAATTATACAATTGGCTATGTAGCTATCCATTCTTTTGAATTTTTTTTATTATTTCACATGAGATTATTTTAGTAAAATATATGCTGTTTAGCAACTCAGAATTTGACAAACTGTGATATTAGTTCTAAATTTTTATTTAAATCTTTTCCTTATTTGTCCTCTCTACTTCCAACCCCCACCCCATTATCATTACCATGAAGCTAAAATTGATGCCAATATTATTTTCTTTGTTTTATAGGAAAAACATCAGAAAGGGGCTCGTTTTCCCTGTACAGCAGAGATACTGGATTACCAGGATGTCAGGTAAGTTCAATAAATATAAAAGTAACGAGACTGTTTAAAAAAAAAAAAAAAAACACATAAAAGCTTTAGTAGAGGAGGTAGAGACATATCCAATTTGTTTTACCTTAATTTGTGACTAAATGTGTTTTATTTTTAGCAGTTAAGCATTTTCTTCTGCCTTCTGCTTAAATGTTTCCCTTCTCTAGTTCAGACTGTCTTTTCCTGTCATCCAAGATTTATATAACCCTCTTTCATTTTAACTGCAAGCAAAGAGACTAACTTTCTACCCCTTTCCAAAATATTTACTTCTGAAAATGATTTTTGCATCTTTCTTCATAAAATCATCAAAGTTGCTAATACATTACTTACATTAATAACCTAAGACTTTAATATTATATAATATTGTAATCTTATGTATTAATATAGAATATTAAATGCTATATTACCAGGTAGCCTCAATATTTATCACTTTAAAGTTTTCATTGATATGAGAAGTATAGTAGCCACCCTCCTCTTACCTGTTGCAGACTTATTCCAAGACATTCAGTGAATGATTGAAATCATGGATAGGATAGTTCTACGTACACTCTCTTCCCTATACTTAACATATGTATGATAAAGTTTAATTTCTAAATTATTCACAATATGAGATTACCAATAATGAATAATAAAATACAGCAATTATAACAATATGCTGTAATAAAAATATGTGGATTTTATCTCAGAATATCTTATTGTAAAATCAGACTGAAGTAGGTTGGTGATTGCAACTGAAACTATGGTAAGTGAAAAAGAGATAAAGGGTGGACTACTGTATTTTCTTTTTTTATATTTATTGTTAATGAAGTGCCATTTTTTACATCCTTGTTAGTGTTTTTACAGTTTAGGATTTTACCCCTCAGGTGTAGTCACTGTGACATTCCCATCACCAAAGCACCACCCATCGTCTTCCACTATAAACCATTTTGCTATCATCCCCCTAACTACCTCCTGTCCCAGCACACACAGCTTTCACCCCTTTCCATTCCAATTCTGCATCTGACCAATTTTTAGGCTCTCATACTGATTTGGAAAGTTTGTTTCACTTCTTCCATATTCCCTAGCATGATGCATTTCAGCTCAACAACTGTCTGCTCTGTTCTGCACCAAACTTCCTATCTTTTATAGGCTGAGAATCCTGAACACTCAGTTAATCTAAAGATTCCCTTCAGAATCAAGCCAAAAATAATAGCAAAATAATACATTAAACTTGTTTTCTGCTGTCTGCATGAGGCCCACCTTAATGTCAGGCATAGGTATATGAGCCACTTTTAACTATCTTACTAACAATAGTGTTCCATTTAATACATAATTAAATGCATGCCAATAATTATGCCAACCAGGTAACCTAGGTTCAAATTACAGTTGTACAAGTTACAGACCAGTAGCCCTAAGACGAACAGTTAAACCTTATATCCATTCTCCACATTGATTTCATCATTTGAAAAGTAGAACTAGCAATTTCTGCCTCTGTCTCATTTTAGGACTCTGAAGATTAAAGTTAATGTACTTATGAAACCATTTGGAAAAATAAATTCATATTTTAAACTTTTTGAGACATATAACCCACACAACAAATGTTATTTTGAGTCCTTAATACCATTTTTTTTTTAAGATTTATTTATTCATACAGAACTGGGGTACAGGCCAGAGATGCAGAGGGTGAGAGACAAAGTGCGGAGCAGAACAGGCAGATCGATGAAG
Organism: Condylura cristata; assembly: GCF_000260355.1. Taxonomy (NCBI): domain Eukaryota; kingdom Metazoa; phylum Chordata; class Mammalia; order Eulipotyphla; family Talpidae; genus Condylura; species Condylura cristata. The sequence goes on along the minus strand of NW_004567124.1, from coordinate 13,639,390 downwards.
TACATTGCTGAGGGGAGCAGTGAGCAAGTCAGGAGAGGTCTGCCACGCCATGTGGATCTCCTCCGGGGTCAGCGAGAATCGAACTCATGCGGAAGTGGCTTAAGCTTTTTAGTGCTGTGCTTTAACCCACTGCACCACCAGGGAGGGCCGTTAGTATCATTTTTAAGAGACTAAAAAGTTTGATAGTCCTTGATCTGATCTTACTTAATAGTATTTCTAAATTTGACAAGTAAAGCAATAGTTAATTACTGTATTAATGAGTCTTCACTTTTTTTAATATTCCCTTAACAAAGGTATTTCTGTTTAGTTGTAATCAGTTATTATATAATCACTGTTTTATACAATTTATACAATTTTCTCATTTTAAACTGGATGCATAGTCCTTAATTATGACTACTACAATTACTACTGAGGCTCCCAGTGAATTAAACATAAACTTATATAATGCTTTTAACATCACCCATTTTACAAATTAGAAAATGATTGTTCTCCAGAGGTTCTAAGGAATTTTTTCAAGGCCATACATCTAGTAAGTGGGAAACCTAAACTTATGCTTGGCTTTTTTAAGAAGTTAACCAAATACATCTCAAGTTTAACAGGATTCTCTATACCCACATATATTTGCTACTGAAAATTGAAATAGCACATCAAGATAGATAGATTGATTTTTAAAAATCTAATTAAAACAACCAGGCCTCTCTGATGGCCTAGGGATTAAGTTTCAGTGCTATCATCAGAATGGCCTGAATTCAATCCCCAGCCAAGGAACTAACACCACATAAGTTGTAGCAGACTTCTCTTGTCTGGCTTACTGCTCCCCTTAGCATTGTATGTCAGTATATCTGCCTTTTCTGCTCCCTATTCTGTCTCTGGTGTGTCCTCTCTTCTATGCAAAAATAAATAAAATTTTTTTTTAAAAATCGCCCTAATTATGTTCTGGTTGAACCACCAAGTACTTTTCTTTACATTTCTCCTACTTAAGTATTTTTATCAAATATCTGTATTTGGGTTTCATCAGACTTCTTAAATGCCAATACACAGATAATACTTGAGACCTGTAAGTGCTTCTTTGAGTCAAATAAAATAGTGGAGATAAAGTGTAAAGAATCATTCAAATGCAGGCTACATAGATTCCTTATAAGTTGCTAGAATCAAGTTAGAAAAGAGATGCAAGAAAAAAATATATTAGAACTTACACGTTATCAGGCCCTCCCTGGTGGTGCAGCAGGTTAAAGCACAGTAGTAAGAAGCTAAAGCCACTTCAGCATGAGTTCGATCCCCACCCCAGAGGTGATCCACATGGCAGGGCAGACCTCTCCTGACCCGCCTGCTGCTTCGCTCAGTAGTATGCTTCATCAGTTGGCCTAGTCAGCCTATTCTACACACCACTTTGTCTCTGGTGAATCTTCTCACCACCCCTGCACCTCTGGCCTGTACCCCAGTTCTGTATGCATAAATAAATAAATCTTTAAAAAAAGGAAAAAAAGAACTTAAATGTTTTCAACACAATGGCTTTCAGTCACTTGTAGCATATTGTATCTTTCCCAAGATGCTATATAATTATTCTGAAGTTACTATAGGAGTGGTTGGTGGAGAGAGAGAGAGAGAAATAAAGGGAATTACAATTAAGAAAGAAAAGTATAAGAATAAGGTTTATGACTAAACCATTGCCTTGCCATTTTATGTGTTTATACACACACACACACACACACACACACACCATAGAAGAACTATGATGTAGGCCAGAGATGTGTGTGTGTGGTAGGGAAAGGGTTGTCAGGGGATTCACCAGAGATAAGAGTAGAGAGCAAAACAGACAGATTTACTGAAATACACTGCTAATGGGAGCATCAGGTGAGCCAGGAGAGGTCTGCTGTGCTATCTGAGGATCAGCTTCCTAGCCAGATTTAGGTTAAACTTTTTGATAAATCCTTAAGAAATCTAGTCAGCTTAAAGCTCCTGTAAGATCTTTTGAGTTTGGATTATGTCGATTTTTTCCTTTTTATTAAATTTCCACTATTTTTTTTAAAGATTTTTTTAAAGATTTTTTGCATTGAAGAATAGAGGTATAGAGCAGAGGTGTGGGTAGTGTGGGATGGAGTTTGAGGGGAGTGGTCAGAGAATTCACCAGTGGATCTGTAAAACAGGCAGATGCACTGAAATACACTATAATATACTGCTGAGGGGAGCAGTGAGCAAGATAGGAAAGGTCTGCTTTGCCATGTGAGTTAATCCCTGACCAGAGATTAAAATCAGTCCTTCACAGCCTAGACTTAATCCTTAGACCACCAGGGAGGCGCCAGGACTGTGTTGATTTTGAAAAATATGTTGCAAGTATACTGCAGCATAAGAATACCTCTGAAATCTAGTCTATGCTCTTACCTCTCCCACCCAGAAGAGGCCTGGGAATTTAAGTTTTGACAAATACCCTAAGTGATTTTAATTCAGGTGGACTAGGAATTATTTTGAGAAGTCCAGGCCCTCTGTGTAAGTCAAATACAAATATTTTATATAAAGTATAAAAGAAACCTTTAGACCACTGTTTAACAATTTATAACTTGTTGGAGCAATCAAGCAGGCCTATGGACAAGGGAACATGGTGAACGGAATGTATGAAATATAAAGTATTGCTGTATGCAAGAAGATTTGAAGATACTCAAGTGAGGGGAACATTTGTTTTTGAAGAACTGATAAGGGAATGCATAATCTGTAGAAAGAAAGCCTCCAAATTCAACACAGAGGAGAGAACATTATAAAACAAATACTAACAATGAAGAGAGGAGGGCACTTAGACAAGAAGAGGGATTCTTTATTGTGAAAAGAACAACAATGAAATTACAGTTTATTATTGTGACTTAGCTGCTAATACTAGCAGAAATTGTAGTAGAGATGGCATTAGCTGATTCTAGGCCAAAGTAGTAAACTCAGGAAATTGAAGAGTTAAGAAAAAATTATGATGCCAATTGAAATAAAAATCTATATTGCCAACATTTATTACAGTGACTCAGAGAAGAAAAGAGCAGAAACCACTAATTGGCTGCCATTTTGTCTTACCTATTCACAACCAGCATAAAAATCTTAGCCATACAATAATAGAAGGAAATATAAATAGTGACTACAAAATTATATCCAAATGCCACTTTGAAACCATTTTTTGTCAACAGAATACCCTAAGGAACATTAACTCTGCTATTAATGTACATAAAATGCTGCTGACATACTGCAAAATTCAGCTTAATTTAATAATGCCTGATGGGCTTTACTTCATGTTAAGATGATGTAATAATATGTTGCTAAATGAGTCTCCTCATATTACCTTCACGGCAATCGAATAACTGATGAGCCATTAAAAGGAAATTGTTATAGCAGTATTACTGGAAACATTGATAGATCAGTTTGCAATTGAATTTTTTTAATTGATTCAACACAGAGAATAGAAGCCAGGGTTCTTATTAACAATAGGTGTATTACTTTAGAAATTGCTACTAAAGTGAAAAATACTTAACAGTTTTTCTTTGATATCTCTTAGAAAAGTAGTGTAACTTTTTCTCAAAACGTTGAAACTAGAAGATGGCAGATGTTTTTTTCCAAAGTGGTTTGTTTTATCAGTTCAGATATTATACCCTTGAGAAAAATGATGATTAATGTTAAAGACTCAGACATTACAACCACGCTCATACACAGACCTTTGATTATTATTGATAAAAGAGTAAATATACTAGAAAGGTTAACAAAGAAAAATGTGTATATACCTAAAAAACAGAGCTTCAAAGTACAGAAAACAAAACGATACAATTAAAGAGAAATAGGCAAATTCACATAGTTGAAAATTTTAACACTGCTCTCAGCAGTTGACATAATAAGTAGACAAAATCTTAAGAACTGAATAAACTACCAGCTACCTTGATCTAGTGAATTTTTACAGAACTCTATTCCCAGAAGCTAAAGAATATAAATTCTCCTCAAGAGCACATTATAAACCATATGCTGAACCATAAAATTAGTATCAGTGAATTGAAAATGTTTGAAATCAGAGTATATTCTCTGACCACAGAAGAATTAAATTAGAAATCAGTATAATATCTAGAAAAATACCAAATATTTGCAATTAAAATATCTATGACCCTTATAATTAGTAACTCCTAAATCCCAAATTGCCAATATCTGGAGTGAAAGTATCAATGTAAATTATTTAACATTGTGTGTGTGTGTGTGTTTGTGTGTATGTTTAATGTAAATAATGAAGAAATTTAGTGAGTAACTTAATTTAGAAAATTTGACATCTTTAGTGAAAGAAACCTATTGAAAGAATATTAAGTGGGGACAAGATGAAACAAAGTGTGAATGGTTTTATATCCATTAATCAAAGTGAAGTCATATAAAAATCACACAGAAAACTTTGAATCTTATGGTTTTGTTGGTGAATTCTTCAAAATCTTAAGGGAAGAATAGGATGAATCTTACACAGTCTTTTCAAAAATAAGGGAGAAGGGAATACTTTTGCAACATATTTCATGATTTGAACAACATCCCCAGAAAGAAACTAGAGGGCAAATAATAAGAACACCACAGTTATCCAATGAAGAAAAGAACATCTCTTTAGCATATGGTGCTGGAACAACTGGATATCAATATTATAAAAAAAAAAAAATTAAACTTCAACCCTTAAGGACCTTACAGCATACACAAACATAAATTTGAGATAGGTCATAGGTCATATACTTAATAAATATGAAAACTAAAATAATAAAGGTACTAGGAAAAGCAAGTAGATGAATATCTTTGCCATTTCAGAGTAAACAAAAGTCCTTAGGAAAGGCATGAAACATAAAAATGAAATAAAATTGATGAGTTGAACTTAAATCACCAAAATTAAAATTGGTGATCATTTTAAAAAGTCGTTAAGAAAAGTAAGAGAAGCTACAGACCAGGAGAGTTTTTATATTGAATTATCTGACAGAAAACTTGTATATAGGACACACAACAATCTCAACAACTCAATAATAAAAAAAACAAGTAACCCATTTTTCCCCTTCTCATTTGTAATTTTATTTTTCTAATATATTTTTTATAATCATTCTTCATTTTTATACAATGTATGCTTTATCATTTTGGTGTCATCCCCATGAAATTGCCACACCAATTCACCCATGCACCATCACCATACTCCATTGTGTTCTTTCCATCTCTATTTGATCCTACTCCCTCCTCCCCCCACCGTTTCCCATCTCAGTGTGGCTGATTATACTTGCTTGTTGATTTTTGCTTGTTGATTTTCACTGTAACCGATTTTTTTTAATGGGAAAAACACTTGAGCACTTCACAAAAGGAAGATATTAAATTGGACAATCAGTACTTTAAAAAATCAGTACTTGTAAAAACTTTATTAGCTATTATTGAACACATGAAAATTTATGTAGTGATACACATCTACCAGAATAGCTAAAATTTTAAAAACTGAGAAATTCAAATCTTGGTAAAATGCGAAACAACTTGAACTGGCATGCATTGCTAGTGACAGTAAAATGGTACAGCAGCTTCAGAAAACTGTTTTGTAGCTTTTTGTGAAGGTTAAATATGTGTCTGTTCCATGACTCAGCAGTTTTACTCTTCCCTGTTTATCTAAGAAGATAACATTGTTCACAAAAACGCTTTCATTTTTGGCAACTACTTCTGGTATATGTCCCCTATCACCTATACCTACACCTTGTGATCCTGGTTAACTTATGAATTATTTCTACCTCAATGTCCTCAGTCTCTCAGGTTTATGAAAATTAAATAATGTGAAGTCCCTTGGCACATACATTTCTATGACATACATCACTCAGAAAGTTCTATCAGTGAAAGAAATGAAGCTTTCCAGTTGTAAGTGAATTTGATCTGCTTAACAGAAGTTGCAACAATTTTTTGTGAATCAGAAATGCTGTAATTGTGAAGGGCACAATAATCCTTATGAAATAAGGTACTCTTCACATTAAAAAAATCGAAGGAAACTAAAAATGAAAATATCTAGTGAATAAAATGTTAAAATACTCTTGAAATACATTGTACTGTAGGATACAGATCTGTATAATTAGTCTTATGAAATCACAATGCAAAACTCATATAATTTATATATTCACTTGAAATAAACTTAATCATCTTAGATATCTCTTATTTTATTTAAATTTATAGAAATTCTCCAAAGAACTATCTAAAATTGAACTGTAACCTGGAGTCTAAACAATGAAGGCTACTGATGTAATTTAAATGTAAATTAAAATTAATTAAGAAACTTAATTTTAAGAGTAAAGGTTGCAATTGTGGTCAGGATACTCCACGACAAAATAGCTAGCTTATTATAAATAAAGCCACTACAAACATTTTTTATTAGTTTTTTTTAATGTGTAAATTTTATCATATACAAATCATATGACAAAAAAAAAAAAACTTGTTGGAAGAGAGCCTCTCTGGTGATGCAGTGGGTTAAAACACAGCACTGCAAGTGAGCTACTGCTGCTTTAGTACAAGTTTGATCCCTGGCCCTGAAGGTGACTCACATAGTGTGGCAGACCTCTCTTTACCTCCTGCTGCTCCCCTCAGCAGTGTACTGTACTTGGTCGATCTGCCTGTTCTACTCACTACTCTGTCTCTGGTGAATCCTCTCATGTCCCCCTGGAACTCTTGTCAGTTCTATATGCATAAATACAAAAAATCCTTAAAAGAAACTTGGGGTAGGGAAATCAGATTGCAAAAAATGATCAGAAATTTCAGCATTAAGTGAAATCCCAATCTTTGTTCTCCACAGCTTAAGTTCATGTCATAAACATTTATCAGCAAGGAATTCAATAATCATAAGAAGAAAATGACCACCACTTCTTGAACCCTTATTTATTTCACACATAATAGGCCATGCTTAAAATATAGTAATTTAATCAACAAGTATTTGCTTATTTTACCATAAAGAAAATTGGTCAGAGACCAGAATAAAAGAATTAATATGCTGTAGTCAGGATAGCTGAAGTTCTCTGCTGTTAATGAGAAGTTGGAGTCTAAATGAATTTGCAACAGGGGGAGGCTTGGTAGAGTACCATCTAGGACAGTTTTCCTTTTACTCTCTGAGCCCAAGCTTTTACTAAAGATAAAAACAGAAAAACAAGAAATAGCATGAACTTGTGTTTTAGCTTATACAAATTAATAACTTAAATCTGAAAACAAGTTTTCCTAGTTGTAGGAAACATGAACACAAGCCACTATGTTCTCAGAGAGCAGGGAAGAAGTACTATTTGTAGAGGGCAGCAGGCTCCCAAAGCTAGAAGTTCATATTCTAGCTGAATTGCATAGCTTTATCCTACAAAACTAGTTTTAAAAGGAAGATAGTATTTCTTTAGATAATAGCAAACTTAATACTAGGGACTTTATCTTTAGGCTAATTATTAAAGACATCAAATTTAAACCATGAAAGTTCATATTGTATACCATTCTGAGCAAATGAATTTCAAAATAGGTCTGAGTAAACTAAAACTCATTCATAGAAGAAATTTTAAATAGTAAAAATGTGAAGAATGGCTTAAGGTCTTCTGCTTATTTTTAAAAGGGAGAACTAAGTAACATGAGAAGATGTTCACATATTTGAGCCATAATTTGGCTTGTTCATTTTACCCCCAGATGATTATTTTCAAATTGTGGAAAAGTAATCAGTGTGATGTTCTAAGACTTTTCATGTTCAAACTTTGTATAGTAGACGGGAGTTAACTAACCTTGATTTTTTTTAACTTGATTTTAAAATGGAATATTCTCATAGTAGAGAGGTTGGCAGAGAGTGAGTTCCTTATTACTGGATGTATTCAAGGCAAGACATGAATTTTTTTTAGTAACAATAGTTTATTTGTACATCATTTTTGTGCTTTTTTCCATCTCAGTTGTAACCCCCGTGGACTTCCCATCACCAAATCACCCATGTATCATCACCATAGTTCAGTGCACTCCCCCCCACCATTTTTTATCCCATTCCACACTCTAACCCCGTAAAATGTCTCTGGTATATAGTTGTTCATTATTTTTTCCACCCTCTGGACCTTTATATGCCTGCTATGAGTGAAACCATCTGGTATTTTTCTTTGTCTTGCTGGCTTATTTCACTGAGAATGATCCCTTCCAGCTCCATCCATGTTGCTGCAAAAAAGGCATGGACTTATCTTTTTTGATTGCTGAGTAATATTCTATTGTGTATATGCACCACATCTTTTTAATCCATTCATCTATTTTTGGGCATTTGGGTTGATTCCATATCTTTCCTGGATGGATGGATGGATGGATGGATGGATGGATGGATGGATGGATGGATGGATGGATGGATGGATGGATGGATGGATGGATGGATGGAT
>NW_004567124.1:13554506-13630669 GCF_000260355.1 Condylura cristata | reverse complement strand
CAAGTGATGTTGAACATTTTTTCATATGCTTGTTGGCCATCTGCATTTCCTCTTTGGAGAAGTGTCTTTTTAGCTCTCTGTCCATTTTTTGATGGGGTTGTTTATTTTTGTTGAGTTTCATCAGTTCTTTGCATATCTTTTTGATCAATCCTTTATCGCTAGTTTTGTGTGAGAAAATTTTTTCCCAATGTGTGAGAAAATTTTTTCCCAGTCAGTGGGATGTCTGTTTTTTGTAATGTCTCTTTTGTTTTACAGAAGCTCTTTAACTTGATGTAGTCCCATCTGTTTATCCTTTCCTTCACTATTGTTGCATTGGGTGCTGTATCTTTAAAGATGTTACTGACGTGTTTTGTCATGTAGTGTTTTGCCTATCTTTGCTTCCAGATATTTTATAGTCTCTGCTCTTGAGACATAAAATTTTTGAAGGGAATTTTTAAATGAAAGGTAGAGTATCCTACCTTGATGCTGTTGAATGGTTGAAACAAAAGACTTTAAAATGTACTTCATATTCTGTGAGCACTCTAGTAAATAAAAAACTTTGTAAGTAACACTGATAATCCATCTAACTTTGGAAGTCAAAGCTTTACTGTTGACATTGCTGTATGGTTTTATATTTTGTTGCAGTAGTACTTAGACTAAATGTAGAAAATCTAGATAGTAAATGTTTGAATTGATACAGTGATTTGGTACCCAAACAGTTGAATAGGTTAATGGTAATGATGATAATGCACATATTAGTGCAAGGCATTATACTAACTAGGATAAACATTACCCTCTTTTATGAGAAAAGTGTTCTTGCTGCTAATGCTATTGTTAGTCCTCCTATTTGAAACTTAAAAAACCTAAAGCCTCAGGAAATAATATATCACAATGTTTCATAGCTGATAAGTGGCAGAAAGAACAGGTAATTCAATTAGTGATGACACTAGTGGTCAAAGTAATAAATTTATATCCACTATTTTCCAAAGAAAGAAAATGAAGCCATGGATTATTTTAGAAGTAGGATATAGTGTCAAGATATTAAGTGTCTTGAAGTGAAAGAACAAGTGCACAAAATAATAAGAAAGTGATGATTTAGTAAAAATAGTTATGTCAAAATTGAGTATCCGTGTAAAGATTTCAGACATTGAGCGGTTCCCAGTACTACTATCTATTTTGGAAGAAGATTATTCTATGGTGACTGGAGGATTGTTGAGGTGGCAAAAGTTAAGGTTGTTAGGTCATTATGAAGCTTTTCAATGGATGATTCATTCATGAGGTAGCATGAGAAAAGGCCACACACAATAACTGACATTAAGTAGTCAGAAAATGTTTTAATATAAATATGGGTCTGGGAAAGAACACATAACATGGGTAATAAGTTGTCAGCTTCCTGCAGAATGATCTTCTGGACTTTGTGACTTATTTGGAATGTAGATTAAATAAATTGTTTTGCGGAAGGAAAGTTTCTCCTTAAAATATCAGTCAGTAGATAGTTCTAATTTTCTGTTTGTTTAAAGGCCAAATAGAGTTACCTTATACAGAGGTTATTTGGCAGGGAAAAACCTTTGTTTTGTTGTCTCCATAAACTTTCTTTTTCTGAAGTATTTGCTTTAATTTTATGTAGAGTTATAAGGTATGTGTCTTAAATGATCAACTCAAGATGATTTATGTAGTTGTCCAACTTAGTGAAGCTTATCCTTTTCATCTGACAGAACCATTGGTAGCAAATGTTGAGGCCATATTTCCAGATCAAAACTATATAAATTGGAACAGATTTTTCAACAGCACAGAATCTTAACCATCTTAGCTCCAGTGGAGCTGCTGATGACCCATTGAGCATTTTTGGATTCAGAGTGCTCCATAAAACTCAAATTTTACTTTTGGTGGCATTTAGTGCTATTTGGGAACACTGTTTCCAAAATTATTCTTTTGCAAACTTATTTGAGGTGAGAAAGAATTACTAAATAATGACTGGTGATTCAGTGCCATCATTAAGAAATGGAAAAGGGAATGATCATAGACTGGGTAATACTTAATAATAAGGGATTGTAAGAAGAGATGAGAGATGGAAGTAGGAGCAAAATAGAATCCTGACAATTGCTGAAGTTTTCATGGAAGATACATAAGGATTCATTATATTTTTGTTTTCTGCTTTTGTTTATATTTGAAAATTTCAGATGTCTAGTATTGAGTGTTGTAGTTCAAAAGTAATGCACGCAAAACTATATACCTAGTGCTGTGCTGGATTTTGTACTACTCTTAGTTGTACTCTTGAAACTGCAAGGGATTGGGAAAAGGGTTCTTTACTGGAGGTGAAAGCTAGCATTGAAGAGAATTAATCTTTAAAAAAAAAAAATGAAGGGAAAGAAAGTGACTTCAGCATATTTGAACTCCACTGAAAATTTTAGGACTACCTAACACCATTTCCAGGAATGGAAAAGAAAAATGGTGTTTATCTCCTACTCTTCTAACCATGGTTAGTGCTTCCTATAACTTACTCCTTTGTAGTCATAGAAGAAAAGGCACAAAAACATATACTGATAGCTTTGCAGAAAGACTTTCAGAAGGCCTTTTAACGAGGAAATTTCTAAATGCAGACATTCAGAAAAACTGTTCATGTGGGAGATGTGTTTTGGTGTGCTCAATACTGAACTCATGAAATCTGTCTTCAAGAAATCCCCTAGAGCATTTTTGGAAGTGAGTACTCTCTTTTGGAACCCTACAACATCCGAAAAAAAATTAGTTCTTATTGCATATTTGCAGTTACTTAAACACTGGTTATACTAAAATGACTATTAAGTGATTCTCTTCACACTTCTTTTTATTTGTAAGAATCCTTTATTGATCTATAATACACATCTTCTTCTTTGGCTAGTAATAGGATTTGGGAGGAACATTTGAAGAAAAAAATACTGAAAATGATATATTAAGATGGTAAAATTTCCTTCTTTAACGGTAATGATAAAAGTTTGGGAAACTTAAACTGCTAAGATAACCATGTTTTAGTAATTTAATTGTATTTAGGTAGTTTTGTTCCTTTTCTTTTTCATGTCAGAGAGATTGATCTGATTTTGTTGGCAGGATACATTTGATAGATGACTGTCATTATCTTCCTAAACCTGCATGACACTCTAAGTATAGAAAATGATAATTAAATTTTCAGGAGACCATATTGAGATTACAAGATTTGGGACTTATAAAAGAACAAACATAACAGTTGGCTAATAGTGACTGGTGTTTTTTATTGACCCACAGGAGGAGTGGAAGTGTTTCAGGTTTTATTTTACTTTGTTTCTCTGAACAAACCCCTCTCCGCAACCCCCACCACAATTAATATATTGTCCAAAGTGTTGGTAATGACTTGGAACTATTCAGGTTGCACAAAGCATTTAATGAAATCTTGTCTTAGACAAAACACTAGAGAGGATCATAATTAATGTCTCATTTTCTGCCAGTTGCTATTGATTACTCATTCAAGATCCCTTTGTTCTCAAATGATAGCAACTATAGTTTGCATCACTATCTAATGAGATTCTCAGGATAGAATTCTTTAACAACATGCTGATAATTGCTAACATATCCCTGGAATTTCAATGTAAATTAATTTGCATCATAATACAATTATTTTGCAAATGCCAGTGCTTTCCAAATTTTAAATTTATTGCAGTCTGTTTTTAATCATTAGGGGAAAATTAACAGAAGACTGATATATTATTGAAACCCAAAGCCCAACATTTATATTTTGTTCTGTGTTCCCCTCACCCTCTGAGATTTGTAACTGAGAGGTTTCTTTGTCACTCATCAATTCCCTTCTCATAATCTCTGAAACTTCACAAATGTATTTACAGCCAAACTGAATTGTGATATTTCTAAATTAAAAGGATAATTGCAAATATAAATGTACTATACTAATTTTGCTCTTAGAACCATTTAGTTTCTTCATCCCTCAGTGACAAGAAAAATATATGATAGGTAGTATAAAAAAATTCAGCTGAGAAATCTTAATATTTTATCATGATTTATACCTTTCTAACCTTTTAATTATCATACTTCCTCCCCAGAAAGAAAAATCTGGAAACAGCTGCTTGTCTTTATGTGTTCAAACTGCGTAACATTCAGCAATGTAAGATAGGCATGAAATTAAGGAATTCTGTAGAATATGCACAAAGCAGGGTTCCATGAGTCCATGTTACATATTTAAAATTTTTTTTAATATATGATAATATAGTAAACTATCCATCTTATTTTTCTTTTTTTTTTTTTTTTTTTTTAAGATTTATTTATTTATTTGTGCATACAGAACTGGGGTACAGGCCAGAAGCTCAGGGGCGGTGAGAGGCTTCACCAGAGACAGAGTGGGGAACAGAACAGGCAGATCTACGAAGTACACTGCTGAGGGGAGCAGCGGGCGGGTCAGGAGAGGTCTGGCTCGCCATGTGGTCTCCTCCGGGGCAGGCGGCAGGCGGGAATCGAACTCATGCGGAAGTGGCTTCAGATTCTCAGTACTGTGCTTTAACCCGCTGCGCCACCAGGGAGGGCCCCATCTTATTTTTCAAAGAAAAAGTTAGTGATGAGTTAGTGGTTCAAAATGGTAACCATAAGAGGCTAATTATTTTTGACAAATGGCCCACTAGTTCCATATTTAATCTGAAGTATGGATGAATACCAAAGCATATTTAATACAGTATTGGGCAAAGCTACTTAATGGTTAAAAGCATTTCTGAGGAAGCAAGTTGTTTATCAATATTTCAACCCTCCCTTTTAAGGGTAAAGAATATCTTTTTTTTTTTTTAAAGATTTATTTACTTGTGCATACAGAACTGGGGTACAAGCCAGAAGTTCAGGGGCGGTGAGAGGCTTCACCAGAGACAGAGTGGGGAACAGAACAGGCAGATCAACGAAGTACACTGCTGAGGGGAGCAGCGGGCGGGTGAGGAGAGGTCTGCCGCGCCATGTGGTCACCTCCTGGGCAGGCAGGGATCGAACTCATGCGGAAGTGGCTTTAGTTTCCTAGTGCTGTGCTTTAACCCACTGCGCCACCAGGGAGGGCCAGGGTAAAGAATATCTTATTTATTGCTATGTGATTCTGAATCCCCCTGGCTACTGGGTAGTGCCATTTTTATTTATATAAGATGTTTTTCTACCTTCTTACTAAATCACATATACTACCTTTTAATATAATCAAGAAAAGCATTAATAAATGATGTTGGCCAAGTCTGTTGCTTTATTCCTCTCTTTTACTTTTTGGTCAGTATCATCACAAAGGTTTACACTGAATAGCTTTTTCAAGTTCATATTTATAATTGATTTCTTGGGTACATGAAGAGAGACAACTTTTTAAAAATTACCATATTTATACTAATGTGTCATGTAAGGAATATATTTATAGTCTAAAGGTTTGTCATATACAATTCAATATGAAACTATAGATGTTATTACAATATGTAAGCCTATATTATATTTTATGGACAACCTTTTATTGAGTATTTGTGATTAGATACATCCTTTATAGATGAGATTCTACATGCATTTTTAAAAAGATGCTTTTTAAAGCATGTGTTAAGAAACTTAGTGCTATGTCACTTCAGAATACTAGTTCTTCTTTAAATAAGACAGTTTGGCAGAATAAAACTGTGTTGTCTACCTCCGTATCCTTTGGGATACTTGTGTATTCTATTTGCCTGAGTTACCTCCAGGACAAGATCAGTGGTAATCAATAGTGCTTCTCATTTGTTTTAGGCAGACAGGAAAATCAATAATGTGAACTGATGTAATTTTATTTTAAGAAAAGAAAAACAAAGTTTACTAGATGTGTTTTTCTGTTACCAAAGGTATGAAAGATCATGTAAAGGAAAATTATTTTGTAGTAGTAGAATATCAAAATATTAGGCTTTTACAATTTAGCCTTGATATTTTTAGTCATCATTTCCAATTGGTTCATGGCTGTTATTTCCTAATTTATCAAACTCTTAGGGAAAGGAACCCTGTCTTAAACTTCTTTTGTACTACAGTACTGAACAATTTATTTTATTTGACAAGAGAAAATATCCTCTTGTGAGAAAATGATTATTTCTGTGATCAGGATCACTGAGCGGAAAGCTTTTTTGGTTTTAATACTCCATGTAGAACAAAAAAATATAAATCCCCGTTCACATCTCCATATTTGTTTACAATACAGCAGTGAAAAATTGATCAATCCTAAATTGGAAACATTTTCTTCAAAAACAAAATCTTTTTCTTCCTTTATTTCATGCATATATACAAAATCTACCAGTCTGCTTTAAAGGATAATTTAGCCTAAGTATTGTAATCCACATTTAGAGGTCAATTATATTTTTTCAAGTTAACAATCTTTTAAATCTACATAATATTTAATAAGGTTGCAGTAGATATTAACCGAAATGGTGCATCTGGAAGAGTGCTAGTATGCTCGTGATATTTATTCTGATCTTATTCAACTTTTTATTTTGAACAATTCAAACCCATAGAAAACTTACAAGAATATTACACTTAGCATCCACATGTTCTTGATCAAATTTCATCAATTAACATTTCACATTTGTGCATACATTCCCTTTGTTTGTTCAGTGTTTATGTGTGTGAGTCATCTGAGAGTATGTTGATATTTTCCTGTTCATGATTTAGATTGATACAGCTTGAATCTGTCATATTCTGCTCTTTAGATTTGCCCTTTGTTAATTCTCAAGGGACCTTTCTATTCTCTTTCCTATTTCCAATATCCTATCTTATATTGGGAGTTGTAATTCAACCAGTGTGGATTTAGGGCAGATAAGATCTCCTTATTTAGGACGAAGAAGCAGAATAAAAAATGCTGTTCATCTTTGACGTGAAGAAAATCTTCATACTTTGATGATATTTGGAATGTGACAATAAATGGAGAAATCAAAAATAAGATTGAATTTTCTGTTTTCATTAGGGCCTACTGAAGCCTGTTTATTTCTCAGCAACCATGTAAGCTAATTAATCATATATCCATTTATAGAAAAGGGAACATATTCATTAATATTAGATAATCTGCCTAGGATTATACAGTCAGAATTTGAATTAAAGTTAGATAACTCCAAAACCTATTTTATTTTCAGGATATCAAAGTTTTCATCTAGTTTTAGAAATGTTAAAAAAAAAAAGTACCTTCATATTCATATTAGATTATGTCATGGCTTTGTTAGGCTTTGACTCCTTTTTTAAAAAGTTTATTTATGCATAGAAGAAATGGGGTAGACTAGAGGTGCAGGGGGTAAGCGCATTCATCAGAGACAGAGTGGGGAGCAGAGCAGGTGGATCTATGCTGCTGTGCCATATGTGGGTCACCTCCCTGGCGACCCCTGCACTCCCAGGGAAGCCCTATTATGACTTTTATTGGCTTTTTTAAAAAAGTAACTCACTTGCTATATTTTACTCAACTGAGCATTTACCTCTCTCTCTAACTTCAGCAGAAAGATTTCATGATCCTCCAAACTCAGTTTTCATCCCTCCAACAAAATATTGCATGTAAAGTCAATAAACATTTCTGAAGAGTGAGGTGGTATATATTTTAAGCTTTGGAGACCATAATCTTTTACATTGTATTATGAAAACAGTTTTAGCTGGTGCATAAATGAGTAATTGAAACTCTGTTCCAATAAAAGTGTTTTTAAAACACACCCCGTTTGATGAACAGGCCTTGGTTTGTTGACCCCGAATACAAATCATCATTGTATATGCTAGTTAAAGTTCATATGCCAGGAAAGTATTGTAAGGAGCATTGTTAAAAGACCTGTGGATACCTATCTCCTCTCATGTGTTTATGTGTATACAATAAACAATTTCACATGAGAAACAAAGGTGAAATAATAAATGCAGCAGGTATCTTAAAACATACCTTGAAAAATAGTGTTGAACTGAGCAGGAAATATCATATTAAAAGACTAATTATATTTAAAGGCAATTTTTGATTACATATACCCTGTCCTAAAACATCTGGTAATAAATATTTTCCATCTAGCATTTTATGATCCAAACTTGAGGAGTGTTGAATGTGCCAAGAATAAGTAGGGAAGAACAGAAAGAATGAAACACAAAGCAGTTGTTACCATGGAAATTTCATTTTGATATTTGATAATTCCTTGGCCACACTACTCTTACAGATATTCTGAGATCCATTGCTAATGATGTGTCATAGTAATAGACAATGAATGTTGATTGTTTCCTCAATTTTGTCATTTCTTAAAGGAAAATATTTCTCCTTTTATGTCTGATTATAACACCTTTCCCCCCTCCCCATTTCTTTCCCAACATGTTGAGGCTTGTACTCATTATACTTACTACAATTTGAGCAATTAATGTTGAATAATTACTTTGGAATTAGAGTCTTTTCATGTTCACATCACATTGGTGATTCATATTCTGTTCTTATTTATAAAGGAAACACATTATCTTTGTTCAAAGAACTTACCTTTTGAGAAGTCTGGAAGAAAATTATGTTCTTAATTATAAGCATTTCTGAAAGATATTAACCTTTGACTCGTTTAGTACATTGATTATTTCATATGTGCTATAGTATTGTTCAGTAGACTTAAAAAAATGAATTATCAAATGAAAGTGAAAAGACAACATAGCAAAACATTTGAGATCCAGGGAAAGCAGTGATCAGAAGGAAATTTATAGTTGTGAATACTGATGTTTAAAAAGAAGACCTCATGCCAATAACCCAACTTTCTACCTTGAAACACATAGAAAAAGAACAATAAATCAAAAATGAAGCCCACAGAATGAAGGAAATAATTACAGGGACAGAAAAAAAATTTTTTAATGGAGACTAGAAAACAATATGATTAAGCAAATGTATCTCTTACAATGATCAAAATTGATAACCTTCTAGCTGCATTCACTTTAAAAGTTTAATCACTAAAATCAGAAATAAGGGGCTGACCCACTTGGCCCAGCACACCTCTCCTGTCTCAGTATATATTAGTAAATTCACTTGTTCTGCTCCCTACTCTGCCTCTGGTGAATCCTCTCACCACCCCTGCCCTTCTAGACTGTACTCCAGTTCTGTAAGCATAAAATAAATCTTTTTAAAAAGTAAATCTTTAATAAAAAAATAATAAAATAAAATAAAATAAAAAGTAAATCTTTTTTAAAAATGATTGTTTTTTTTATTCTAAAAAAAATGAAAATAGAAAGCATTGCTATTGACCTTAGAATATTAAAATGGATTATAAAAGGATATTTTTGACAATTGTATGCTGATAAATGAGGTAATAGAGAAATGGAAAAATTTCTAAAAGCACACATACTAACAAAACTGGCTCAGGAAGAAATAGAAAATGTGAACAGAGCTAAAACTAGTAATGAGATTGAATCAGTAATTAAAAGTCTTGACTAGGCCCTCCCTGGTGGCGCAGTGGGTTAAAGCACAGCACTGAGAAGCTTAAGCCACTTCGGCATGAGTTCGATCCCTGCCTGCCCCGGAGGAGATCCACATGGCGTGGCAGACCTCTCCTGACCCATCTGCTGCTCCCCTCAGCAGTGTACTAAGTCGATCTGCCTGTTCTCCTCCCCGCTCTGTTTCTGGTGAATCCTCTCACCCTCCGCATCTCCGGTCTGTACCACAGTAATATATGAGGAAATAAATAAATCTTAAAAAAAAAAAAAAGCCTCTACTAAATAAAAATTTCAGGACCAAAATGACTTCACTGTTGAATTATACCTATCATTTAAAGAGTATTAGCACTAAACACTTTTTAAAAAATCATTTTATTATGCCATTATACAAAGCAAGACGGAGAAACTACAGGGAAAAGGAAACCACATCAATATCTTTTTTGTCTATTAATATGTAAAACCCCCTGAAAATACTAGCAAGGTAAATTCAGCAATGTATTAAAATATGTTTTATCTCAGGAATGCAAGGGTAGTTCTAAATATAAGATATGTTGTATTCATCACATTAATAGAATAAAAGGGGAAAATTACATGAACACATTAATAAAAAATGCTTAGCAAATAAGGAGTGAGATCATCATCTTCTTGATAATAGGCACTTATGGAAAAATCTATAGCTAAGGTCATACCCAATGAAAAAAGCATGAAGCCTTTTCCCCAAAATCAAAAATAAACAAGGGTGTCCACTTGTACCACTTTTACACAGTATATTACTCAAAGTTTTTAACCAGAGAGGTTTTAAGTCAAGAAAAGGAAATAAAAGGCATCCAATTTGTAAATTGAAAGTAAGACTATCTCTGTTTGCAGATATTATCTTATATAACAAATACACACTAAAACTGGTAGATATAATGAATGAATTTAGCAATTGGCAACATTCAAAGTTGACACATTTAAATTGCAAGTGTAAAAATCAAATACAACTAATTATATTCTAATAATAAACAACCAAAAATAAAATGAAGAGAACAACTGCAGTTACAAAAGCATCCCAAAGAATAAAATACATAGTAATAATTTAATTACAAGGTAGTTAAGTAGAAAGATAGTGTACTGTCGTACTTTGAGAAATAATAAACTTTAGTGAAAAATAGTTGAGAAAACTTAAAAAATGGAAAGATTAATATTTGTTGATGGAAGGATTTAATATTATTAAAGAAGGTAAAGCAGTATTAAGTCCCCACTTATTGTCATTAATAGAATAGTTTCAGAGAAACTGCATACAGTGAAATCAATTGTACCACAAGCTAATTGTCATAAACTAGTGCAACTTCCTGACCCATACTTCTAATCACAAAACCATAAGCAGACTTTCTAAATAACTCTTGTACTTCTAGTTTTAAAGAGTAGTTTGTATTTATTCATTCATTTTCCAACCTGCTTAGTCAGTTCAATGTATTCAAACAAGAACCAACTCTGAAGAGGAGCCCTTCCTTTGTAGGGTACACTTGGAACACTCATCAGTATTCACTCAGACTGGTACAACTGAGGGATGCCATTTTACCTGACATACATATTTGAGGAAATCAGAGTACCCAAAGAAAACCCATGCTGACATGGGGAAAATTGGTAAATTCCATACACAGTGGTCCAAATTGAGAATTGATTTTTTTCTCATCAGTTTTATAGCAAAATGACCATGAGCTCTAATGACATTATTTAAGACCCTGGTAACCCCCCCCCCCACATACACACAATATACAGATTTTTAGTGATGTCCCTATCAAAATTCTAATCAGCATTTTCTGTGGAAAATTTCAAGGAAAATCAGAATAGTCAAAACAGTGTAGAAAAAGAATAGGGCCCTCCCTGGTGGCGCAGTGGGTTAAAGACCACTGAACAAGGAATTACTTTTTCTTTCAACAAATAGTGCTAGTACAACTGGATATCCATATACCAAAAAATGACATTGGACCCATGCCTTACACCATATAGAAAAGCTAACAATGGATTAGCAATCTAAACACCCTAACTAGCTATAAACACTTAGAAGAAAATATAGGGATAGATGCAGTCTCCTTTGAGTTTGGCAATAAATATTTATAAATGACATCAAAAGCTTGAGAAAGAAAGTATAAATAATATCTGATCAAGGTCTTAAAGCATAACATAAAAAGAACTCTTAAAATCCAATCGCAGAAAGACAGCCCATTTGAGAAGTGGGTAAAGAACTTGAAGAGCCATTTTTCCAAATAAGATACAGAGAGGAACATCAGGTCTATGAAAAGATGCTGAATATCACTAACCATTAAGAAATGCAAATTAAAACCACAAACAAAATACCTTTTCATACTCATGAGGATGGTTATAATTAAATAGACAAAATTAACAAGTCTTCACAAAGATATGAAGAAAAGACAACCCTCATATATTGCTGCTATGTGAAATGGTTCAGCCACAGTGGAAAGCAGTTTGATAATACAAAAGTTAAATATAAAATTAGCATATAGGGTCTTCCTGGTGGTACAAGGGAGTAAATATCAGCACTGTGAAGCAATCTGCAGCCACTACAGCAAGAATTCAATCCACAGCCAGAGAGGTGATCTACATGGCACAGTAGACCTCTCTTGTTTCCCCTCAGCAGTGTATTTCAGTCTGTTTGCCTGTTCTGCTCCCTACTGTCTCTGGCGAATCCTTTACCCCTTGCCCAACCCTTTGGCCTTTACCCAAGTTCTTGAATGCATAAATGGAATAAAGCTTTAATAAACTAATTAAAAATAAAAATAAAATAACCAGGTAATCCTGTAATTTCACTCCTAGATCTGCATTACAAACGTTGACAACTGATACTCAGGGACTAATGTTCCTAGTAACACTATTCATAATCCAAACCTGGAAACAATCAAAATGTCTCATCAATGAATGAGTAGATTCAAATTGCAATATATTCACAAAATGGAATGTTTTTGAGCTCTAAAAAAGAATGAAGAACCAATATATGCTACAACATGGACACACACTGAAAACATACTGTAGGAATGTCACATATTATTTGTTTTCATTTATATTTAATATTCAGAATGGGTAAATCCATAAAGACAGAAGGAGGTGGATTAGCATTTGCCAGGGACTGGAGGAAAAGAGAAATGGGAGTAATTGTGTTAAGTATATGGAGTTTCCTTTTGGATGATGAAAAATATTCTGAAGCTAGATAATGATGGTTATATAACACTATATACTAAATGTTACAGGAAACTTTAAAATGGTTCCTTTTATGTGAATTCTACCTCTAACAAAAATTAACTTAGATCATTAAAGAGTGAAAAACTGAAATGGCCCTCCCTGGTGGCGTAGCAGGTTAAGGCACAGCACAAAGAAGCTTAAGCCACTTCCGCATGAGTTCGATCCCCGCCTGCCCCAGAGGTGACCATATGGCGAGGCAGACCTCTCCTGACCCACCCGCTGCTCCCCTCACTCGATCTGCCTGTTCTGTGCCCCCACTTTGTCTCTGGTGAATCCTCTCACCCTCTGCATATCTGGCCTGTACCCCAGTTCTGTACGAATAAATAAATAAATCTTTTTAAAAAAACTGAAATGAAGTTTTCCTTTATTATTAGATTGGAGGCAAAGGCGGGGCTTATGATTTCTGTTACAAAGTTCTACCGACTTTGTGACTGTATTTGAGGTTAATGGTACCTTTCATGATATTTAGTGACAGAAAGGACAGTTTTTAAGAGTATAATGGTGACAGTGAGGGCTATTAAATGTAGGGTAAGAGGATAGTACATGTCTCAGAGTTAATTGAGCTTTTTTCATTGAGTATCTTATGTGTAAAAAGCTCCCTTCTTAGTGGAGATCTTCTCTTTTACTCTTGTCTTTCAAGTCTATGTAAACCATTCATCTTAAATTCCATAAAGTCAAATTCCATCAAATTAACCTCATTTGCTTTATGAAAAGGTCACTGGGTTAGTCTGACAGCTTCAGTTAAGTGAAGCACTTGACAAATCTCATCATAGTATTTTAACTCCCTCTTCTTGTGGGGGATTATAAAATCATATCCTTGATATTCAGATAAAAAAAAACAACTGGTAATTGCATTGGCAGAATCAAAAATGAAAGAGTAAATCATTATTGTAGCTTAACTATAACAAGATGATTTTACTAAAAATAATTGTTAAGTCATGTTCTTGGGACTTAAACTGAACAAGGACATTTGGAAGTACATGAGCTAATAGCAACATATTACTCTTAATAGGGTAATAGGGTGTGATCCCAGTTAACCTCTCCATATGAGCTGTTACTAATGGGTTGTATAAATGTAATGTTGAAAACTTCTTTCACTAATCAGGCCGTATCAGAGGCATTATCTCCCAATGTATTTTGCAAGAAACTTTGACAAACTGAAAATAAATCCAGACGACTATGTCAGGGATGATGAAGACATTCAATACCCCATGCTACGGGACACAGTTGAAGAAAACTGAACTGTAGTCAGAGTGGTAAAAATACTGACACACTTGAGGGCCCTCCCTGGTGGTGCAGCAGGTTAAAGCTTAGTACTAAGAAACTAAAGCCACTTCTGCATGAGTTCGATCCCTGCCTGCCCCGGAGGTGACCACATGGGTGGCAAACCTCTCCTGACCTGCCCGCTGATCCTCTCAGCAGTGTACTTCGTCAGTCTGCCTGTTTGGCTCCCCACTCGGTCTTTGGTGAATCCTCTCACTGCCCATGCACCTCTGGCCTGTACCCTAGTTCTGTATGCACAAATAAATAAATCTTAAAAAAAAAAAATATTGACACACTTGAAACAATGAAAGCTACTTATAAAGAACAGAACTGGCTACTTTGTATGTTTATAAAAATACTTAGGCAGACTGGATGACCACTTTTCAAAAATATTAATGATTAAAGGGTGTAAAGCTACATAATAACTTTAAGTGTCTTTCAATCTTAAGACTGTATAGATCTACATAATTAC
Organism: Condylura cristata; assembly: GCF_000260355.1. NCBI lineage: Eukaryota > Metazoa > Chordata > Mammalia > Eulipotyphla > Talpidae > Condylura > Condylura cristata. The sequence continues at coordinate 13,616,322 of NW_004567124.1, read as the reverse complement.
CAAAAAGGAGAGAACATGAAGATAGGGAAAATGAACTATAGGTTTAAAACAATAGAGCTCAATAATAAGTAGTTATTGAATGTTTCCTTAGTTCACACCATACTTGATGGTATTAACTTTAAAAAAAGTTACTGTTAATAATTAAGTGTTTAGTTTACTGTTAGTGGGAAGATAACTTGTTACCTTGGTCTTATTTTATAGTCTAGTCTTCTGAGACAAGATCTAGGCCTTGGGAGCCCAGCACAGTTATCTTCTTCAGGAAAACCTGGGACACCATACTACTCATTCTCTGCCACAAGTTCCAGAAGAAGACCACTCCATGACTCTGCAGCACTTGGTGAGTATATCTCTTGCAGAACACAAATCCTACCCTACAAAGTTTTCCCTTTTCCCATCTACATTTCTGACTATATTTTAGTTAGTATTTTCTTAGCATTTACTTGCATATTTAGTAAGTGTACTGTTAAAATTCTCACTTTTATAATATGCCATAAGTGTTAAAGGTTAAATAATTTAGGTTGATTGCATTGATGACTTAAAATAACCAATGTCATATAACAAGTGTCACATAATTTCTTCACATAAGTTCATCAATTAACATGAACTTAACAAAAAACTGGATGTTTGGAATGGAACTAGTTTTTCCTCTTACATGTTAATATCATCACCTTATTTTTTGACAAAAATTAATATACTGCAGAACAATTTGCAAAGTGGTTATATGTATATTCTCATTTCATCAATAGAATAAACTTGCTTATCAGTAGCTATTACCCTAGATTTAATATAAAATAGGTTTAAAAAAAGACACATTCATATTATTAGTCGGTAGTTTATCTTAAGATTTTTCTGGCCCCCAAATCCAATGTTCTCTATATATTATTTGCTCCTACTCCACCTTTTAAAAAATCCAAGTCAAATTAACCATGTTAAAAGGATATAATTCTGGGCTCTGGTGCAACGGGTTAAAGCACCACATTATAACCCTCTCCGAAGCCACTGCAGCATGAGTTCGGTCCCCGGCCAGGGAACTGAACCACATGGTGTAGCAGACCTCTCCTGAACCACCCGCTGCTCCCCTCAGCAGTGTATTTTGTCAGTCTGCCTGTTCTGCTCCCCATTTCTGTCTCTGGTGAGTCCTCTCACCTACCATACCTCTGGGCCTGTACCCCAGTTCTGTAAGCATAAATAAATAATCTTTTTTTTTTTTTTAAGAAAAAGTATATAATTCAGTAAGATGTAGTACATTCACAATTCTGTGCAACCATTATCTCTAGTTCCAAACCCTCACCTCAAAATGAAACTTAGTACCTACTAAGCATTCAACCCTCCTTTTTTTTTTTAATTTACTTCTTTTGTATGTTATACATGCCTAACCAGTTCAATTTGTTTTCTCTTACTGCTTATAGCAAGCCTCAGGTATATTCAAATTTGTGTTTAAAAGTGGATACCAAATATGGATACCACAAAATCCTTTATGCAAGAAAATTAAGGTTGCAAAGCATGTTTATATTAAGGATCATCTAGCTTATAAAATAAATTTAGTCCTCTAAATAAAATACATTAGTTATCTTTTCATAAACCTTTGTTGACTCTACAACTCAAGTATCTCTTTTTTCAAATCTGTATTTTGGTAAATATCCCTATATTCTGAGTCTACACTGTGCTTAAGGATATAAAAGGGCACAATGATTGATTATCTAATTCAGCATGGAGATGTACTTACTTCTCAATATTAGGGTGATTTAATATATATACTGTTAGAGTGAGCCCAAATGATTAAAGCAATATGCTGGTTTTACACTGGAATGATTCCTTGTTATTAAAGAGTTAATCATTTATAAAATGTCTTTTTTTCTCTCCATGTCTACTTTTTTATCCCACAAAATGAGTTAGAGTTGGAACATTCATTTGAGTCTAGATGATGCATTATCAACTGTAAAAAAAATCTTGCTACTATGCTATGAGAGTACATACAAAAAGCACTAATATAAAGCAATGAACTGTTACTACAAAGTTAGAGAGAAAAAGAACTATTGAAATACATAGGAAAGTGGAGTGAGACTGGCTTTCATACCACATTTTCCAAAAAGTTTAAGCTGTATCTTCATTTTCATCTTGATCATGATTGACACTATTGTCTCTTCCACATTGGCACAATGTTGTGCATAAGACTACATCTTTTTTTTTTCCTAGTAATATTTATTTATTTATTTATTTTTAATTATTACAAAAGTTTATTTTTACATCATTTTGCACATTTTTTTTTTCCATCTCGATTGTAATCCCCGCGGGTTTCCCATCACCAAATCACCCGTGTGCCACCACCATAGTCCCATGCATTTCCCTCCCTTCCCCATCCCTCCCCCCCGTTTTTGGTCCCATTCCCCACTCCACCCCCACAACATGTCTCTGGTATATGGTTGTTCATTATTTTTGTTATTTTCTCACCTGGTCCATTATACTCCTGCTATGAGTGAAACCATCCGGTATTTTTCTTTCTCTTTCTGGCTTATCTCACTAAGCATGATCTTTTCCAGCTCCATCCAAGTTGCTGCAAAAGATGTGTGTTTCTCTTTTTTGGTTGCTGAGTAATATTCCATTGTATATATGTACCACATCTTTTTTATCCAGTCATCTACTTTTGGGCATTTGGGCTGCTTCCATGTTTTTCCAATTGTAAATAAAGCAGCAATAAACATGGGGGTACAGGTATCTTTTTCAATCAGTGTTTTTGTGTCTTTTGGGTAGATACCTAGGAGTGGGATTGCTGGGTTGTAGGGAAGCTCCATGCTAGCAGTTTGAGGAACCTCCAAACAGTTTTCCATAGTGGTTGTACTAGTTTGCATTCCCACCAGCAGTGTAGGAGAGTTCCTTTTTCTCCACATCCTCGTCAACATTTGTTGTTGCTAGTTGTTTGAAGATGTGCCATTCTCACTGGGGTGAGGTGGTATCTCATTGTGGTTTTAATTTACACCTCCCTTATTTTAAGTGATGTTGAACTTTTTTTCATATGCTCGTTGACCGTCTGCATTTCCTCTTTGGAGAAGTGTCTCTTTAGCTCTTCTACCCATTTTTTGATGGGGTTGTTTATTTTTGTTGAGTTTTATCAGTTCTTTGTATATCTTTTTGATCAATCCTTTATCATTAGTATTGTGTGAGAAATTTTTTTCCCAATCAGTATGATGTCTGTCTGTCTTTTGTAATGTCTCTTTTGCTGTACAGAAGCTCTTTAACTTGATGTAGTCCCGTCTGTTTATCCTTTCCTTCACTATTGTTGCATTGAGTGCTGTATCTTTAAAGATGTCACATATTGTTTTGCCCATCTTTGCTCCCAGGTATTTTATGGTTTCTGTTCTTTAATCCACTTCAAGTTAGTTTTTGTGCGTGGTACGAGGTAGTGATCTAGTTTCATTGTGTTGCATGTAGCATCCCAGTTTTCCCAGCAACATTTGTTGAACAAACTTTCTTTGTTCCATTTTATCTTCTTGCTCCTTTTTCAAAGAGTAGCTGCCCATAAATCTGTGGGTTTATATCTGAGTTTTGTATTCAAATTCACTGGTTTGTATGTCTGTTCTTGTTCCAGTACCATGCAGTTTTGATTATCATGGCTTTTTAGTATAGCTTGAAGCCTGGGATTGTGATGCTTCCATTCTCTTTCTATTTAGTCATGAGAATTTTGGCTATTTGTGGTCTTTTGTGGTTTCATATGAGTCTCATCAATATTTGTTCTATTTCTTTGAAGATTGTCATTGAGACTTTCATTGGATAGTATTAAATCTATATATGGCTTTTGGTAAGATAGCCGTTTTGATGAGATTAATTCACCCGATCCATGATCAGGGGATGTTTTTCTATATCTTTGTGTCTTGTATTTCTTTTAACAGTGTTTTATAGTTTTCTTTGTATAGGTCTTTTACCTCTTTTGTTAGGTTTATTACCAGGTATTTGATTTTTTTTTTTTAAAGATTTATTTATTTATGGATACAGAACTGGGTACCAGCCAGAGGTGCATGGATGGTGAGAGGATTCACCACACACAGAGCGGGCAGATCGACGAAGTACACTGCTGAGTGAAGCAGCGGGCGGGTCAGGAGAGGTCTGCCACACCATGTGGTCACCTACGGGGCAGGTGGGGATCGAACTCATGCGGAAGTGGCTTTAGTTTCTCAGTGCTGTGCTTTAACCCGCTGCGCCACCAGGGAGGGCCCATGATTCTTCTTGTTTTAATTGAAAGGGGGGTGGGTTTTTTTTTTTTTTCTGCTTCTTCTGATTGGCTGTTTGTGTGTAGGAAAACCTCTGACTTTTGTGTGTTGATTTTATATCCTGCTACCTACTAATCTAGTTGATTATTTTGATTAGTTTCTCTATGGAGTTTTTAGGGTTTCCATCTCGATTGTAATCCTCGCGTGTTTCCCATCACCAAATCACCCGTGTGCCACCACCATAGTCCCATGCATTTTCCTCCCCCCCCCACCCCGTTTTTGATCCCATTCCCCACTCCACCACCGCAAAATGTCTCTGGTATATGGTTGTTCATTATTTTTGTTATTTTCTCACCTGGTCCATTATACTCCTGCTATGAGTGAAACCATCCGGTATTTTTCTTTCTCTTTCTGGCTTATCTCACTAAGCATGATCTTTTCCAGCTCCATCCAAGTTGCTGCAAAAAGATATGTGTTTCTCTTTTTTGGTTGCTGAGTAATATTCCATTGTATATATGTACCACCTCTTTTTTATCCAGTCATCTACTTTTGGGCATTTGGGCTGTTTCCATGTTTTTCCAATTGTAAATAAAGCAGCAATAAACATGGGGGTACAGGTATCTTTTTCAATCAGTGTTTTTGTGTCTTTTGGGTAGATACCTAGGAGTGGGATTGCTGGGTCATAGGGAAGCTCCATGTTTAGCAGTTTGAGGAACCTCCAAACAGTTTTCCATAGTGGTTGTACTAGTTTGCATTCCCACCAGCAGTGCGGGAGAGTTCCTTTTTCTCCACATCCTCGCCAACATTTGTTGTTGCTAGTTGTTTGAAGATGTGCCATTCTCACTGGGGTGAGGTGGTATCTCATTGTGGTTTTAATTTGCATCTCCCTTATTAGAGTGATGTTGAACATTTATTCATATGCCTGTTGGCCATCTGCATTTCCTCTCAAAGTATTTTTTAATTTTCTCTTTGATTTCCTCATTAATCCAAGGTCCTCGAGTAGTGTGGGTTCCACCTTCCATGAGTTATGTGGGTTTCTTGCCTTCTTCACATGGTTTATTTCTAGTTTGATTCCTGCATGGTCAGAGAAGATAGTTGGTATGATTTGAATCTTAATGTATCTATTGATAAAATTTGTCTTGTGACCCAGTATGTGGTCAGTCCTAGAGAATGATCCATGTGGATTTGAGAAAAATGTGTACTCAGATTTTGGGGGGTGCAGTGTTCCATAGATGTCTTTTAGACCCATGTTGTCCAGGTCCTTTTTCAGTGCATTAGTGTTCTTGCTTATTTTTTTGTCTTGTTGATCTGTCTATTGTTGAGAGTGGCATATTGAAGTCTCCTACTACTATGTATGTATTTTCGCTAATGTATGTTTTCATAGATGAAAGTAATACCCTGATATATTTTGGTGCTCCTTCATTCGGTGCATATATGTTGATGATTGTTATGTCATCTTGTTGTATTGTCCCCTTAATCATAATGTAGTGGCCTCTTTGTCTCTTTTAACCCTTTTTCGTTTGAAGTCTATTTTGTCTGATATAAGTATAGCTTTTCCTTCCTTTTTTGGTCCATTTGCTGTGGGATTGTTTTCCATCCTTTTATTTTCAATCTGTTTTTATCTTTTGTAGTTAGGTGTGCTTCCTGTAGACATCAGAAGGTTGGATTCTGTTTTTTAATCCGTCTTGCAACTCTGTGTCTTTTTATTGATAAGTTTAAGCCTTTTACATTTAGAGATTATATTGATATACTGATAACCTATAGTTGCCACTTTGTCCTTTTGTGCTTTTATTTCTTGTTTTGAAATGTTATTGTTCATTCTTTTGTTGGATTTGGTTTGAGGACTTCTTGTAATATTTTTTGAAGTGGGGGGTTTAGTCATGACAAAATTGTGGAGTTTCTGTTTGTCTGAGAATGTCCTTATTTTTTCTCGTAGAGGAAGGAGAGCTTTGCAGGATAGAGTATTTTTGGTTCACATCTGATGCTTTGGAGTTTGTTGAGTTTGTCCCTCAACCCTCTCCTTGCCCATAGTGTTTCTTTGGAGAAATACTTTATAGATTATTGGTTTTTTCCCTCTTGACATTCTCATTATCCTTTCCTTGTCTTGTATCCTTGGTAGTTTTACTATGATGTGTCTTGCTGTATTTCTCCTCCTATTGTCATGGTAGTCTGATGTATGTCTACTTTCATCTCCTTCATATTAGGGATGTTCTCTTAAATTATCTCTGTGAATATTTTCTCAATTCCTTGGCCTTTCTCCTCACCTTCTGGGGCACCTAAGGTATCCTAACTTTAAGTGTGTCTTCATTCCTTTTCCTTTTTACTTCTCTTTCTTTTTCTGTTTTGATTCTCTTTATTTCTGTGTCTTTGAGGGTGCTGATTTGGCCTTCCATTTTGACTATTCTGTTTTCATTACTTTTCCCAGCATTCTTTATCTCCTCTAGTGGACTTTTCATCTCCTGCATTTCATTTCCTTTTTTAAGGTCTCATTTTCTTTCTTCAATTTGTTGATTATTTGTCTCATATATCATTTTTTTCTCTTCATTTCCATTCTTAGAGCTTGTCCCATATTATTTTTTCCCTTTTCAACTTCTTTTAGTTTGTTTATAATGATGATTCTAAATTCTTTATCTGGTGGGATGTGCTGTTCTATTTGTTTGATTTCTGGTGACTGATCTTTTTGTGTTGAATTTTTGCTGTGCACTCTCTTGGATGTTTGTGTGTCTTCTTTTCCCTGTGATGTATTTGATAACACTTTCTATTCTTTGAGACACAGTGTTGCTAGTATTGGCTGGCATTTTTTCTGGGTGTTCCTTGTGGGATGGCCGAGCTTCCAGACAGTTCAGTTGTGGAGGATGTTCTGAGCTGTGTTTTGTTTCAATATCTTCTGTTTTTCCAGCCCCTGCTATGTGGAATTGTGTCTGTTGTCTCAGCCAGTAACCGCCAGGGGTCTTTTGTGGTGTTCAGCTTCTTCTGGTAATAAGTTAAGTCCTAGTCTCTGAAAGGTACCTGTAAGAAATGCCTGAATGGGTTGGTTTCCTCTGTTGAATTTCTCTCTGCTTCAAGGCTTGTACCAGAAAATAATGGAATTAAGAAGGAGTAGAGAGTGAGATGGGAGGTTAGGGGAAAGGGGAGGACGATATGAAAATGTAATAGGGAGGAAGTTGATAGGAGGAGGTGAAGGTTAAATGGGGGTAGGAGATGGAGGGAAGGTGTCAGAAGGAGATGAGCCTGCAGAAATAATAAAGGGGAAGGAGAAAGTTAGAGGAGACAGAAAACCAGGGTAAGAATGAAGGAAGGACACAGAAATCTACCAGCTGAGTACTACAGGAACCAACCAAACAAACAAATGACAAACACTACCATAAGTAGGGGAGAATTGCCTCTCTATCTGGTGTCCCCCAGTTAGCTAGTCCTTGTGGTTTTAGGCTGGTCTCCTGGGGAGTACCTTAGGACTAGGTGAAGTAGCCTTCCCAGAATCTGCAATTTTGTTTGGCTTTCTTTTTGTCCCCTGATGTAGTTAGAGTAGTAAAGAAGTTTCTAAGGTTTCTTTCCACCCAGGCTCTCCTGGAATCTAGGGCCCTCCAGTGCAATGGTTGGCCAAAGAAGGGATGCTGTTTAAATAGTGAAGAATTGAGTTCTACAAAAGACTCATAGAGAACAAAAATTTTGTGTGTAAGTTTAAATGGAATGTATCAGATGTTGTTTATCTTTGGCACTTTGTTTTAAGGAAATACAGGTTGTTTCTTGGGGTATAAAATTTTTTTACATGCTTCTTATAAAGTTGTTTTTTTACCTTTTCATCCTCATGAAATATTTACTGTAAAGATTTCCAGTCCTAATGAAATGTTTTCATTCTGTCTTAAAACAATTGCATGTCTTATGTCATGTCATTTATGACTAAGGAAAATACCGTGCTTGCTTAATTCTTTCTTCCACAGTTATAAGATTATTGTATCGTTTTTAAATCAGCTTTCCCATGTGTTCTCTCTTCTTAATATTGAACCCCTCCAAAACATTGTACTATTAATCTGGTATATGTACAAGATGGAAAATTTTGGTGATCAAATTTTTTGCAATAAATAAAATGGGCCAGTTTTAAATTTTAAATGGGTAAAGTTAAAACACCATTTTTTTGCATTTTTAAAAAATAATGATAATTTATTTGTGCATCATTTTTCCATCTCACTTGTAATCCCCATGTGCTTCCCATCACCAAATCACCCATGTGCCATCACCTTAGTCTTGTGCATGTCCCCTCCCCCATTTTTGGTCCCATTTCCCACTCAACCCCCATAAAATGTCTCTGGAATATAGTTGTTCATTATTATTCCTACCCCAACCCCCGCTTTTGCTCCTGCTATGAGTGAAACCATCCAGTATTTTTCTTTTTCTTTCTGGCTTATTTCACTAAGCATGATCCCTTCCAGCTCCATCCAATGAAAACACCAATTTTAAATGAATAAAATTGAAACACCAAGTGAGACTGATTTATAGTTAGACATTTTTTATTTAATTTTTTAAAGATTTATTTAATTATGCATACAGAACTGGGGTACAAGCCAGAGATGCAGGAGCAGTGAAACTCTTCACCAGAGACAGAGTGGGGAGCAAACAGGCAGATGAATGAAGTACACCACTGAGGGGAGCAGGGGGTGGGTCAGGCTCTCCTGCCAGGTTATGTGGATCACCTCCAGGTGGGGGATGGAACTCTCACTGAAGCTGCTGCATCTAGCTTGTAGTGTTGCATCCCAACCTATTGGGCCACCAGAGAGGGCCCTGTACATTATTTTTGTCAGAAAGAAAGAGTCTTTCTACTTATTTCCTGGAAATACATAATGAACATCCAAGGACAAATTGAACACTACTTATTGCAGAAATTACAGTTTTACTCACATATTATTAAAGTAAATATTGTACACGATACTGTGATAGGGGATATGACAATGCCACCCTATAATAGTTTGTATAGTATATCCTTGACATTATTATGTTAAATTTTGTTTATAATAAATTTTTAGCATAAGTTGTAGCATAACATTAGATTTTACTCTTTAAACATGCTTTGTAATTTTCAGTGTTACGGGGACGATAAATTTGTGTCTCTGTTAAGGAGTCATATTATAAAAATAACCTGTTGCACCAAATGCCCTTCTGCAATAAAACTGCAATAAATTATATAAAGTGCTTAATATTGAGCCTGGTACATAATAGGTCCTGAAGAAATGTTAGCTTATTGCCTTGCTGCTTTCTTTCTTATATTATTTGTATGCTGCCATCTTCCCATAGTACATAGGTACTTCAAAATGCACCTTTTTTTTTTTTTTTAGAATACATTGTCCATTGGAATCGTTAGAAAAAAGTGAGGTTCCTGTCCTTATGTTCCCTTTTTTAATTCTAAATATGAAAAATATGATATGGGGGTAAAAATCATTACTGTTCATTTTGTAGTCTGATAGTTTCTATTAGAAATGCTGATGAAATCTGTTTTTCACTTGCAGATCCTTTGCAAGCAAAGAAGGTTAGAAAGGTGCCTCCTGGGTTGCCTTCTTCTGTAAGTACACATATTTTTGACTTTATGGTAAACAAACTGTTTTCAGGTATTTGATTTTGGTGCTGGCAGGCATACCTCACATAGTAACTGCTTGCTTTTTAACAGAATCATTGATTGAGATAGATCCACATTTAATGTTACATTTTTAGATTTCCCTGCAATGATTTGTAGCTTCCGCCTATCTTCTTACTCTATATCCCTGTCATTTGAATTCCCCTCTTGGGAAGAGGACTAGGCCAGTAGCTGTCAAAGAAGATCTCCTGTACAGGTCTTTTGATGTTTAATTAGTCATTATGTTGCTGAACAGGAGGACAGACAGAGATTAATAGCTGAGAATCTTAGAAATTTACATTTGTAATAATCCCGGTGGAGCTAAAGACATTAAGATTCGGAGGACATGTTCAGCTCAGCTTGCCTCAGTAGGACTGAGGTTATTAATATGCATAAATCTCCAAGTCAGATGTTCATTGTGAAGCCCTTGTGGATTTTAAAGCCTTCATTAAGCCTTTCCTAACTTCAGCCTAGCATCAGGAAAGCTTTCAAGCAACTAGTTTGTTGATCCCTCTTTGCTCAAAAATATATCCTTTGAGAATAAGTGCTTTCATGAAGGAGGTTCGAAAGGTTTGGTGAACTGTCATTAATGGTTGTGATAATCAAATACGATAGGAGTGTTTGTGCTAGTAAATATACTTTACTCTTAAAAAGAAATAATTGTATTAGTACATAAACCTATATCATAAATTGACCTGCAATGTAAAGATTGAAGTTTGAGGAAGAATTTTTTTCCCTCTTTGCTTAAATCAAAATGGGGAGTGGGACTTTTGGACAGAGTCCCCAAGCCTTATATAGGGTACATCTCTTTGTTGTGTAAATGGATGCCAAATAAATGGCAGTACTTAACACATGGGCGCAGGTGCTGCTGGATGAGTCACAGCTCATCGAAATATATGCTGAATGGAATATCCGTCTTGGCAAGTAGTAATCTAGAAGGAACAGCATGGTTGAGCTTTTTATTTTCTATTAAGGCTGAAGTAGATATCATCTTTTTGGTTGTTTGCCTTCCTTCTTTCCTATGTTTTTACCCCTCCTCTTTTCTGTGTGATACATGAAAACTGGAATTTAAAATGCTCTTTGAAACTCAGTTCCAGATGGATCTGAGTTTTGTATTGCCTAGGACAGCTGTGCTCTGAACCTGCAGCCTACCTGGAAGGTTGGATTGCAGCTGCAGGCATTCTTAAAAGCTTTTGCTTGCATAAGCACTTGGGCCCACTAGAGGCTGAATAGCTGCTTGATAAACAAAATGAACACAATGCCTCAAATCATTATTCCTGAGGACAGGAATTTTTTTCCTGCAGCAGCTAAAAATAGTTGGGCAATTTACATTTTAACAGTTATGCTTTGTGCAGGGGTAGGTGGTTACACAGTATAACAGATGATTTCTGCTAGATTAACAGAAATAATATTTAAAAATGACAGAAGTGTTAAAGTGTGTAATCATGTAATTTATTGTTGTAATTCTCTGAGTAATATAAGTTTAATTATTTGTTAATTTTTAGTAGAACTACACAGGCAAAAATACCAGAATAATAAATGAAAAATTCATCTAATTTCTTCTTAGCCTGACATTAATTTTAAGAAATAGTTTATTTTTGGTGTCTCATAGGTCTTCCGCATTTAAAACAGATGGACAAAATAGATAGAACAAACTTGACAGTAAATAGACTCTGGACGTTACCAGTGTTCTTCACAATCCTGATCATAGTAGCATTCACTACTTGGAGTGAACTGTTCTGTTGTTTCAAGTGTCCAAAATAGAATCATGGAAAAGTGAAAAGCCTCTGAATTCTGACAAAACTTTTATTTATTTGAGAACTGTTGGGAAGTTAACAGGCCAGGAATATTTACTACATATTTTATTACTTGCTACCTTCCTTAGGATTTACTAGAAGTTTGTACAGAAGAGACTACAGTATTTTTAATTCTGTATATAACATCAGCATCAAATATGCACATATTACTTTGAAACCTTTTTAAAAAATAGTATTTAAACATAATGAATGTTACTAAGGATATACAATTTTATGCACTGATTAGAAATATAGTTTAAATTAAAAACTATGTTGAAATCTCAAGTGTTTAAAGATAATTTTTAAGCTTTAATAACAGTTTGATAAATAATACCAAAAGTTGTTTACAATAACTTTTCAGTGTGTAAAACACATGGGATTTTATTTTTTTCTGTCTAAATGCATATACTGAAACAAGTAATTGTAGACCTTTAACAATGTGAATTTTTTTTTAAAAAAGAGGTATAAAAATGAAAATGGGGGCCCTCCCTGGTGGTGCAGCAGGTTAAAGCACTGCACTGAGAAGCTTAAACCACTTCAGCATGAGTTCGATCCCCGCCTGCCCCGGAGGAGACCCACATGGCGTGGTAGACCTCTCCTGACCCGCCCGCTGCTCCCCTCAGCAGTGTACTTCGTCGATCTGCCTGTTCTGCTCCCCACTCTGTCCCTGGTGAATCCCCTCACCCTCTGCATCTCTGGCCTGTACCCCAGTTCTGTATGAATAAATAAATAAATCTTAAAAAAAAATGAAAATGGGAAACAAAAAAACACTGAAAGAACAGTAAAAACAAGTGTTGGTTCTTTGAAAAATTGATAAGCTATTAGTTATGCTTACAAAGAAAGAAAATTCAAATTAATAGAATCAGAAATGATTCTGCAGAAATAAGATAGGATCATAAGAACCTATTATAAAAGTCTTTGTGCAAATTGGACAATCTAGAGAAGTGGACAAAGTTTTAGACTCATAACCTCCCAAGATTGAACCAGGATGAAATAGCTTAAGTAGGCCAATCACAAGTGCTGAAATTGAAAGAGTAATAAAAATCCTCCCCACACACAAAAGCCCAGACCAGGTGACTTCACCAGTGAATTCTACCAAGCTTATAAAGATACACCTTTCTTATATACACATTTCAGAAAAAGTAAAGTGGGAGGAAATTTCCCCAATACATTGTATGAGCCCACTATTACCATTATCCTAGATAAAACAAAAACAGTACAAAAAAAATTATAGACCAGTTTCTCTGATGAGCATAGAAGAAAAAATTCTCAACAAAATCCTGGCAAACTAAGTATAGCAACATATCTAAAGAATCATCCACTCTAATCAAGTAGGATTCATTCCAAGGATGCAACACTCCTTCAACATATGTAAATCAAGCAATGTCATCCATCAGATCAACAAAAAGAAAGTAAAAGATTACTTGACATCTTAAATAGATGCCAAAAACGCATTTTACACAATCCAGTGATGGAAATAAGTGAAATCTGCCTAAATATTATAAAAAGCCTTATAACAAACCTATAGCTACTATCATATTTAATGGTAAAAGGCTGAAAGCATTTCCACAAAATCAGAAATAACACAGGGCTGTCCACTGTCATCACTATTATTCCAATAGTCCTGGAAGTTCTAGTTGAAGCAGTAAAGCAAGAAAAAGACATAAAGAGAATCCAAAGTGGAAAGAAGTAAAACTCACTATTCACAGATGATATGCTGATATGTCTAGAAAAACTAAAAGATCCTACAAAAAATAAATAAATAAAAACTAGAAATATTAATACAGTAAAGTGGCAGGATACAAAATCAACACACAAAAATCAGTGACATTTATACATATAAATGTATTAAAAGAAAGGGAAGGAATGCTGTACCATTTACAACTGAGCTAAAAAGAATGAAGTACATGAAAATAAATCTAGTGAAGGAGGTGAAGGACTTTTATAATGAAAATTATATATCTCCATAAAAGGAAATTAAAGAAGATGCAAAGAAATGAAACAATTCACCATGTTCATGGATAGGAAGAATTAACATTATTAAAACAACCATGTTACCCAAAGCAGTGTACAGATTTAGTAGAATACCTATGAAATGCCAAGGACTTGTGTGTGTGTGGAAATAAACTATTATCAAATTTATTTGGAACCAAAAAAGACCCAGAATAACTAAAACAGTCTTAAGAGTAAGGAAGAAAAATGGAGGTATTATACTTCCTGACTTAAAGCAATATTACATAGCAACAGTAATCCAAACTATAGTACTGAAGCAAGAAGAGAAACGTTAACCAATAGAACAGAATTGGAACTCCAAAAATAAATCCTTAGAAATATGGAGAACTACTCTTCTACAAGGTAAGACCACACAGTAGAGAAAATATAGTCCTTTTAATAAATGGTGCTGAGAAACATGGACGGTAACATGCAAAAAACTAAAACAGTACCTATATCACCACATGAATGAAAAGCCACTCAAAATGGTTAAATATTTGGACATAAGAACTGAAACCATAAAACAGTTGAAAGAAAATGTACTCTACAAACTACAGGACGCCTACCACAAAAACGTATTTGGCAATGCAATCCAAGCAACATGGGAAATTAAAGTAAAAAATAAACAAGTGGGACAATGTCAGACTTTAAATAAAGTTTTTGTTCCTTAAAAGAAACTATCTAAGAGGGCTCTCCCTGGTGGCACAGCAGGCTAAAGCACTGCACTTTAGCTAAAGCCACTTCAGCATGAGTTCGATCCCCGCCTGCCCCAGAGGTGATCCACATGGTGTGGCAGACCCCTCCTGACCCGTCCACTGCTCCCCTCAGCAGTGTACTTTATCTATCTGCCTGTTCTGCTCCCCGCTCTGTGTGTGGTGAATCCTCTCACCCTCCCTGAACCTCTGACCTATACCCAGTTCTGTATCCATAGATAAATAAATCTTTAAAAAAAAAAAAACCATCTAAGAAACAAAAAGGTAATCTATGAAGTGGAGTAAGATATTTGCATACCACTCATCTGATAAGGAGTTAATCTCCAGAATTTATCTAGTACGTACATAATCCAACAATAAAGAAACATCCAAACTAATTAAAAAATGGGCAAAGGACCTCAATAGACATTTTCTGAAGAGGATATTCGGTTGGCTTATATACATATGAAAAAAAAAGTTCTACATCACTTTTTATAAGAGAAATGCAAATTAAAACCACACTGAGATACAACCTCACACCTGTGGGCATGGCTCATATTAAAAAGAAGGGAATTAGTAAATGTTCATGAGGTTGTAGTTGAAAAATGAATTCTCATCCACTGTTGGTAGGAATGTAAGCTGGTTACAGCCCCTGGAAAATAGTATAGGTAGAGATGTTTCAAGAAAATGAAAATGGAAATCCCATTTTATCCATCAATGTGACTATTAGGGGTCTATCCAAATAACATGAAAAGATCAATCTACAGCTGTGTACATAGCAGCACTGTTTTACAGTTTTACAAAATGGATGGCCCTTGAGTGAAATCAGCCTTAAGTGAAAGACAGATTTTGGGTGGCTTCACTCATCTGGAATGTAAACACTCAAGAGCAGTTATTAAATGCAAATGATAGAAGTAAAAATCTGAATTTCACAAAAAAAGAAGATAATAGTTACCAGAGGGAATATGGGCAAGTATAGAGGGGAGTGGGGCATGGAGTATGAGCACAAATGGCTTGGTGGAGGCAATAAAAAAAAGAAAGAAAGAAAATGTTAATAAAAATGAAAATGGACAATGGATATTTTATTTAAAGATCATTTGAATATCATACTTCACAAAACATAGTAGAACTTTCATCTCAAGTTTGTTTGTTGCCTAATTTTTCATTAATCATATGTAAAATATTCTTTTTTTAAAAGATTTATTTATTTATGCATATAAGAACTTATATGCATATGCATATAAGACCAGAGGAACAGGGGATGAGAGGTTCACCAGAAGAATGGGGAGCTGAACAGACAGATCAACTGAAATACACTGTTAAGGGGAGCAGCGGGTGAGACAGGAGAGGTCTGCTGTGCCATGTGAGTCACCTCCCTGGCAGGGATTAAACTCATGCATCAGTAGCTGTAGATAGCTTCAGTCTTGTGCTTTAACCACTATACCACAAGGAGGGACCTGAATAAAATAATTTTTTTAAATAATCATCTCTGTGCCCTCCCTGGTGGCACAGCAGGTTATAGCACAGCACTAAGAAGCTAAAGCCACTTCAGCATGAGTTCGATCCCCACCTGCCCCAGAGGTGACCCACATGGCGTGGCAGACCTCTCCTGACCTGCCCACTGCTCTCCTCAGCAGTGTACTTTGACGATCTGCTTGTTCTGTTCCCATTCTGTCTCTGGTGAATCCTCTCACCACCACTGCACCCCTGACCTGTACCCCAGTTCTGTATGCACAAATAAATATGTCTTTAAAAAATAATCATCATCATCATCTCTAAAATACATAGTTCAAGCCCTCCCTGGTGGCGCAGCGGGTTAAAGCACTGCACTGAAAAGCTAAAGCCACTTCCGCATGAGTTCGATTCCCGCCTGCCCCGGAGGTGACCACATGGCGTGGCAGACCTCTCCTGACTCGCCCACTGCTCCCCTCAGCAGTGTACTTCGTCCATCTGCCTGTTCTGCTCCCCACTCTGTCTCTGGTGAAGCCTCTCGCCACCCCTGAGCCTCTGGCCTGTACCCCAGTTCTGTATGTACAAATAAAATAAATCTTTAAAAAAAAATAAAATAAAATAAAATACATAGTTCATTTATTAGAGAAACAGTGAAGCAGTTAGGTTAGTATTATAGTGGTTAGTATTGGCTAGTATTGTAGTGGTTAGTAGAGGTTAGTATTGTAGTATTGTAATAATGCTAGAGAAACAATATACAGGATTATTAATTATATAATTTGGCTGTAGAAGGCTTTTCTTTATGTGAGGCATGGTATGTACTTAGATAACATAAGTGTTAACTTCAGCCATCCTATGCAGAACAACTGAATGCTAACTTCTTTTAGTGGGGAAAGTTCACTAAGTATGTTGAACATCATTAGAGCTGTATGCTGGGTAAAAGAATGTTATTTGCTAAAGTCTGCTGACTCAGTTATAGATTGTTATTTTGACCTTGCACTTGTCTGTTAGCTCTCAGAAAGTTTGAAGTGGGGGATCTGAAGCTCCTTTCAGGTCTAAAATGCTAAGGACTTAACAGTTTAAAATCCTAGATAGTGTAAATACATAACCAAAAACGGATAGCATAATTTCTTACTAAAAATGAAAGAATGGTGTTTTTAAGCACATTATTTATTACTTCTCTAGGCTATTGGAAAAAGTAGACTCCTTCAACATCTGTAATAACAATAGTATGATGCTGGGACATTATGAATTCACATATACATACACACTAACACTTCCTTAAGGTTCTCGCTGTATTCAGTGAAACAAACATTTAATTAAGTATATGACAGTGAGGTAAGTAAAGGTATATACCAAATGCTCTGATAACATAACACACGATAGGAGAACTAAAGGCCTCAGGAAGAGTTGATATTTTAGCTGTGTCTGAAAAGAGCTGCTAGAGAAGAGGGAAAATGGATCACACAGATAAAAAGGCATGGACTTGTCAAAAAAATAAATACATAGTCAGGCCACATCTGTAAGTACAGCATAACTCAATTCTATATCAAATGCAATCTTTGTAATTATCCTATAACAGATCCACTCTCCCAATGCAGGGTAGGATTGGGGGATATACAACACCAGGTATAAAAAGGAAAAGAACCATGATAGCTGTTCTGTGTAGGAAAAACACCTAAAGTGCCTTGCCCAAGTATAGTATAAGAGGTTTATATAATTATTATGTTTATCTGACAGTCTTTGGTATTCTGATTGTGTGAGGTGTTTTCCTTCCTTTTTAGGGTTCCTAAACCTTCCCTGTCCTTTTCTAACTACCGTCATTCATCAATTTTTTTTTAAAGACTTATTTATTTATAAATACAGACCTGGGGTGGTGAGAGGATACATCAGAGAGACAGAGTAGGGAGCAGAGAAGGCAGATCAACAAAGTACACTGCTGAGGGGAGCAGTGGGCAAGACAGGAGAGGTCTGCCATGTCATGTGGGTGAGCTCCGGGTTGGAGGATTGAACTCGCACTGAAGAGGCTGAGGCCAGCTTGCAGTACAGCATCCTAACCCACTGTGCCACCAGGGCAGGCCTATCATTATTAATCATTAGTCTTTGCTCTTTTTACCTACACCAGCTATTGAGCATCTGTATCAAGATTTTCACTGAAATTAAACTTTTAAGGACATTTTTAAGCACTGGGTAGAAATTGGGGCACTTGGATATTTTTCCTCATAATTTGGGCATGAAACTTTTGCAGTATGTTTGTTAGCATCTTTTATGGCCTTCATAACACTTTAGAGGTGCAGAACTTACATGTGTTAGAGAGAACTATTTCCTCTATCATCTTAGTTTAATGTTTACCACACAACAATAGCAGATAACTAAAGTCCTTCTTACAAATGAGGAAATTGATACTGAAAAATACTAAGTCACTTGCAAGATAACACCTAAAACCAAGTTTACAATCTACTCCAATATCAAACACTATTTTCTTTTTAGTTTGAATGTGAAAATGTATTGTGTATTGGTTTACTTATAAAATATCTTGTTTAGCATATTAAATTTATGACATAGTTTATTGATTTTTTATTGACTTGATTAAGGACCTAAAACTATGTGATATGATGATGTACAAAAGCAAGACTTCTCAGTCATGTAGATGATGGATTTTATCTGGTCTCAGCTGCATTTTAAGTTAGAACCTCAAAGAAATTGCTTTTAAGTTACCTAAAAAAAAAAGTAAGCTTCTGTTTGTAAAATAAATAAATAAATAAATAAGGCTATCTCAGATGTTAATGGGAGGTTGTTCTATGGCTTGTAATATGTTAAACACTCAGTGAATGTTCTTTTTTTTTTTTTCTATTTTGTATCATGACAACATGAAATTGAAAGGAATTTAGCACTTTATTTTTACTAAATTTTGTTGAAAAGCAAAGAGAAGTTAAAAATATAAGAATAAATATCTATTATGATGTCTGGCCCTGTATTTGTAATATGTGTGCCTGTAATAAGTGGTAAATTGTATACTGCTTGCCTTTTAGAAAAGCAGTCATATTCTGAAAAGGGATGTAAAAGAGCAGGGAAATTTTGTTTAATCAAATTTTGTTGGTCCCTTCCTTGGTAACAGAATAGGTTAAGGAACAGCACTGTCTACCCCCACTGTAGAACAAGTTTGATCCTCAGCCAGGGAGTTGACCCACATGGTGCACCAGTGTCTCGCCTGCTGCTCCCATCAGCAGTGTATTTCAGTAGTCTGCCTGTTTGCTCCCCACTCTGTCTTTAGTGAATCCTCTCACCCCTGCAGCTCTGAACTACAGTTTTTGTATGCATAAATACATCTTTAAAAATCAAATTTTGCCTCCTAGAATGCAAACTATTTTTGTTTTCTGGTCTATCAGAAAACAATATCTTTATCATTAGTTGAACATCTTCATGGCCATCTGAAGTGTTTCTCAGATGAGAAAAGTTTATTTCTAAACTTGATGAAGTTCTATTAGTATTTCCAAATGTTGATCCTTTTTTCATATAATGTAGAAGATACAGAATTCTAAGATAAAAAGCAATACACTTTCAAGACCCTTATCACCCCAAACTAAAAACTACACAAATTGCAGAATGCCTTAGACCCAAATTTCTAAAGTTGTGTTCTTTTTTAATAGCTTTTTAAATAAATTTTTTAAATTACTGAACAACATTAATTTACAACACCATATAGACTGTCAGTGCATTTTCTTCTTATATTTGACCACACCCAACACCAAATGTCAAGTCATCAGCTACCACCAACCAACCTCCTCTACCCACCCTATCTGATAAACCCTATCTGATAACCTCCAATCTGTTTTCAGAATCTAAGGGTTTGATTTGTTTTCTTTGTTAAATTACTTTTCTTTATATTTCACAAATGACTGAGATCATACATTCTTTGTCTTTCTCCTACTGACTTACTTTACTTAGCATAATTCCCTCAGGGTCCATGCATGTTGTGACACCTCCTGACTTACTTTACTTAGCGTAATTCCTTCAAGGTCCATGCATGTTGTCACAAAAACAGGTGTCATCTTTATTTGGCTAAGTAGTATTCTGTTATGTGTATATAATATACCACCTCTTCTTTATCCATGTATCCCTCTTTAAGTA
The DNA here is from genome assembly GCF_000260355.1 of Condylura cristata. Classification (NCBI taxonomy): domain Eukaryota; kingdom Metazoa; phylum Chordata; class Mammalia; order Eulipotyphla; family Talpidae; genus Condylura; species Condylura cristata. The sequence goes on along the minus strand of NW_004567124.1, from coordinate 13,596,452 downwards.
CTTCAGGTGTTTCCATAATTTGTTTTAGGTGATTAATCCTGCAGTTGACATAAGGGTGCATATGTCTTTTCAAATTAGTGTTCTCATATTCTTCAAGTAAATAAATATCCATAAGTGGGCTTATGGATGATACAGTGGTTGTATTTTTAATATATTGAACTATTTTTTATATGACTATTCCACTTTACATTCCTACCAACAGTTCCTTTTTCTCTACATTTTAGCCAGCACTTACCTATTTCTTTTTTTCTGAGAATAACCATTTTAACAGTATGAAGTAAATGTCATTGTAGTTTTCATTTACATCTCATGGTAAGTGATATAAAATATCTTTTTATATATTTTTTGGCTTTCTGTATATCTTCCTTGGTAAAATGCCTATAAAGTTACTATCCATTGTAACTGGATTGTATATTGTTTTGTTACTGAGCTTTGTAAGTATGTGTGTGTGTGTGTGAGAGAGAGAGATATTAACCCCTTGCCTGAAACCTGGCTTCCAAATAAGTGTGTTTTGGCATTTAGTAGATTGCTTTTTTTTTTTTAATGTCGTGTTTTTTCACTGTGCAAAAGATTGTAGTTTAATGTAGTCTCATTTGCTTGTATTTCCTTTTATTTTTCTTTGTACAGGATATGTATTCATAAAGACATCACTTAAGGCAGAGTTTATTTCCTATGTTTTCTTCTGTATATTTTATGGTTTCAGGTCTAATAGTCAAGTCTTTAATGCATTTTTTTAAAGATATATTTATTTATGCATACAGAACTGGGGAACAAGCCAGAGGTTGCAGGGGCAGAGAGAGGATTCATCAGAGACAGAGTGTCTAAGAGCAGAACAGGCTAACTGATGAAGTACACTGCTGAGGGGAGCAGCAAGCAGGTCAGGAGAGGTCTGCTGTGCCATGTGGATCACCTCCCAGACAGGGATCAAACTCATGCTCAAGTGGCTTTAGCTTCTTAGTGCTGTACTTCCACCAGGGAGGACCCTTTTAATACCTTTTTTTTTTTTAATATTTATTTATTTATGCATACAGAACTGGGGTACAAGCCAGAGATGCAGGGGCAGTGAGAGGATTCACCAGAGACAGAGTGGGGAGCAGAACAGGCTGACTGACGAAGTATACTGCTGAGGAGAATAGCGGGTGGGTCGGGAGAGGTATGCCGTGCCAAGTGGATCACCTCCAGGACTGGGGGTGGAACTCATGCTGAAGTGGTTTAGCTTCTCAGTATTGTGCTTTAACCCACTGCCACCACCAGGGAGAGCCATTTTTGATTGACTATAGTATATGATGTCAAGCAGTAGTTTTGTTTCTTTTACATGTGACTTTAGTTTTCCCAGAACCATTACTAAAGGAGCTTTTCTTTCTTCACTGTTTGTTTTTGGTACATTTGTCATAAATTAGTTGTCAGCATATATGTGGTGGTACGTCTATGCTCAAAATTCTATTCCATTGATCTGTGTGCCTGTTTTTAGGCTGATAACCTGCCGATTGGATTACTATTGCTTTGTAGTATAGTTAAAGTTGGAGCTGGATACTCCTTGCAGTCTTTTGTGATTCTGTAGAAATCTTAGGATTTTTTTTTGTTGTTGTTGTTGTTGTTCTATTTCTGTGAATTGCCATTGACTCTGTTGTACTAGGTTAAATAGCCATTTTGGCAATGTTGATTTCTATGTCTTCTTGAAAAACATTTTTCTTAAAGATTTATTATGCATACAAGAGCTGGGTTGTAGACTGAGGTGGGGTTGGGGGAGGGGAACAGCGAGAGGACTCACCAGAGACAGAGTGCGGGACAGAACAGTCAGATGTACTAAATACACTGTTGAGGGGAGCAGTAGTCAAGACAGAGGAGTTTTTCTGCGCCATGTTGGTTAGCTCCCTGGCCAGCCAGGGATGGAACTTATATTGCAATGACTGCTTGGTAGCACTCTTTAATGCCTGTGCTACCAGCCCTAAATTTTATCTTTAGTTTAATAAATGATGCTTCCCTTTCTCTCAAAAATTGTATGGAATTTTATTTTTCTGGGAATAGTTTTTTAAATTAATCTAGATTTAGAGTCACTTTTAGTATTAAATAGGAAAAAGATGACAGACAGCTTTCAGGGGGGTAGTAGAAATGAATAGCTAGTAAACTACTATTACTGACTCTAAACCTGTAAGAAAAAGGTCAAGGGTTCAAACTTAAAAGAAAATTGTTATCTCCATTTTTTTCTAAGAAAGCTGCAACATGGCAACAAGTAGCAAACAAGTAGGGAAAGGGAGTGTCTTATGATGTAACTAGAAAGCTAAGATAATACAGGGATTGTAGACAATCATTTCAGGGCTTTAAGACTACCAGGAATCCTTGTCATAATGGAGTAAACATTATCCACATACCGCTTCAGCTGAGTTTCATGATTGAACCCTTCAGTTCTTACAAGAGTTGAAGTAGGTATTTGTTTAAATACTTTGGCAAACAAGCATAAAAGTGTACACAACAATGGTTAACTTTAGATAAGCTGTTTCTGTTTGAGGGCAGTGGTGATATAAAATTTCCTAAGTGGTTAGCTCTTTTGCTGATCAAATAGGTCAGATTAACAGCAAAATCTTATTATATAAAGGAATAGTTTTATAATCCATTTCAAATATATATTCAATTTGGTCGTTGAATGTAAAATTTTTCTCATATACTAATAAAAAATAATCTCTATTTATGATAATAGTCACCACTGTTCAGGTGTGTTATAATTGTATCATTGTTCATAATAGACTTTTAAGTTTTGTGTTGTTTTTAAAAAAGAAAGGATATGATTGAATTTCAAATTGATTGAAAGTTTATACAAGTCTTCAGTTGATGGTAATTCAGATCTGTGAGATTTTACAGAGCAGGTGTAGGATTGTGAAAAAGGGAGACTTGTATGTTTTTTAAATATTATGTGGTTATATGGTTGAATCCTGAAGTGCTTTTAGAGCATAAACCCATTGTCAAGATGTTAAGTATCAGTTGATACAATTAGAATTTTCATTTATACACTTGTATAATATTTAATTTTTTTTCCAGTAAGGAAAGAAATAAACTAATAAATTACAAACTGCTTGACTGGGGATATTTAAAGTGCTATATTTCATTCTGAATTAGAGAAGGCATTTTCACCTTAAGTAATTTGCTGATATGAAATTTTCCATCACAGATACTTTTGTTTAACCAGTAATGATTTTACTTTGAAAATATATTAATTATACTTGTATAATATTTAATTTCAAGGGTTATTATAATGAATTACACATTGAGGTTAGGGTTCAGCTTTTAAATATTTTAAAACATCGGATGTTTTTTCCAGGATGGTTTATAACCCCCCTCTCCCAATATTTATAATCATTCAATAGATTAACGTATTTTAAAATGACAGCCATTCAGAGTTTGTCTTTTATTATCTATAACTATTTTATTTATTGGGGAGTTTGCTAGTACCTGCTGATCTTTGTTATATACCGTTTTTCTGTATTTGTTCAATGTGCTAGCTGTTCAGTATGCTAGTCCAGGAATCAGCAAACTTTTTGGGTAAAGGTTTATGTAGTAAATTATGTTTAGCTTTGTGGGACAGTCTCTCACAATTATTCTCTGCCATTGGAGCATGAGAGCAGCCACAGATAGCACATGACTGAAGGGGCGTCACTATGTTCCAATAAAGCTTTGTTTATAAAATCAGGTGGTACGCCAAATTTTGCCCACAGCCTTTATTTACCAACCCTTGAGTTGGACTTAAAAACACACTAGAGGGGCCCTTCCTGGTGGTGCAGCAGGTTAAAGCAGAGCACTGAGAAGCTAACACTTAAGCATGAGTTTGACCCCCACCATAGAGGTGACCCACATGGCACGGCAGACCTCTCTTGACCCACCCGCTGCTCCTCTCAGCAGTGTAGTTAATCAGTCGGCCTGTTCTCCCCACTCTGTGTCTGGTGAATCCTCTCACCGCCCTTCCACCTCTGGCCTGTACCCCAGTTCTGTATGCATAAATAAATAAACCTTACACACACACACACATACACACTAGAGGGTCCTTCCTGGTTGCCCAGTGGGTTGGAGAGCTGCACTTTGAAGCTAAGACAAGGCAAGACCACTTCAGTTCGAGTTCAGTCGAACTGAACCCAGGAGGTGATCCAAATGGCGCAGCTGACCTCTCCTGTCTCACCTGCTGCTCCCCTCAGCAATGTACTTTTTCCATCAGCCTGTTTTGTTCTCACTCTGTTTCTGGTGAATTTGTTCATTGTCCCTGTACCTCTAGCCTGTACCCCATTTCTGTATGCATAAATAAATAAAATCTTAAAAAAGAAAAAAAAACTAAAGTAGATACATTCTTGCCTTTTTTATAAATATAGTTCCAAATGATAGACTCTAAACAAAAAAGAAGATTAGATATTTTTAGACTAACAATGGGGGACTTAGATATCTATATTACCTGATATCCAATAGTCCCTTCATCATTTAAGGGCCTGGGCAGTGAACCAGAGTTTTACTGAGAGAAAAATAAATCACACTAGGTAATAATAGCTTATGACTCAAAATTAACCTTTACCTTGGTATTTATTTGAAACGGTTGAGTTTAAGTATTTAAATGAGATTTGATATAAATCGCTCCACTACACTTTCTTACTAAATCTCTCTCTCCGTCCCTCCTCTCACATACACATACACACACACACACACACACACAGACTCATACACTCATTTATACACAAAATCACTGTTGTTGTTGTTGTTTTTTTTTTATCCTGGTGCAACTTTCTTACAGAACCCAAAGCTAAAAAAAATTTGTAATAGCTTGAGAATTAATTACAATCTAAGTATGATTGTGCATTAGATTCTGTTGAACCACATAACATGTCTAAACATAAGTTTCACGCAGAACTTGAGACTTCCATCCTATGAGTAGAACATTCATTTTTTTAAATTTCTATAAATTTAAGTGAATGTCTGTGGTTCTTTTTATGGGAACTAAATAATATGGTTAATGTTAATAATAAATTATACTTAATAAATCAGTAATAAAATTCTTCAGTCTTTTGACTATCCATCATTTTTTATTGATCAAAAATTTTTAAAAGTCACTAAATATCTCTCTCACACACACACACATACTCATACACAAAAATCACCATCTTTTATTCTGGTGCAGCTTTCTTACAGAACCCAAAGCTAGTATCACTCACTATCTTTTCCAACATCACCATAAAGTTACAAATTTTAAAAAACCAAATAATTTGAATGAGAATTTAAAAATGTTTGTTATTAGAGTGGTTTCCATTTAATAGATCTCCAGTGAGAGAAAAAAATAGGAACCCATTCTGTTAAAGTCAGTATTTTTATATAAAGTGTTTGCTGTGAATGAACAACTCTTTTAGAATTTTGGGATTTAAGTATGAATCAAGCATTGACCCTGTCAATGCTGACTGTCCTTAATGTTTATAGTGAAAAGGTAAGTTTGACCTTTGGAAAGAAGTTAACATAGTTTGGGGGATATTTTTTTTCTTTTTGGTAACTGGGTAGATAGTTGAGCATCCAGGAAATGCTTTGTGAATTAAATACCCTGAAGCTATTTTTTTTGTTTGTTTGTTTTATCTATAAGCAGGAATACCACCTGTTGCAAACAGTACTTTCAACTTACTCTTAGTTTGGCTGTTCAAACCATTAAAAATGTTAACTTTTTTTCTTTGTATATGAAATTATTTATTTTATAATAAATATACAGTTAAAATGTAATTGCACACAAAAATAGGGATAAATTTGCAGGAAAATTTGAGTAGCTAGAGGTAATTCAGTCATTAGCTGTAACTTTACAGTATACTAGTATTGACCTAATTAACAAAATAGTGTCATGATCCTCACCTGACAACATGTGGAAAACCAGGATGCAGAAAACCTTTTCCTAAAGAAAAAAAAAAAGCTATGATTTCACAGGCTTAAAGTAACATAATGATAATCTTTTAATACTAAATTTTTCATACTAAAATTCAAGAATTTGCGATTACCTATGTTACTATCATGGTCTAAACCACCTTTATTTCCTTCCATAATTATGACAATTTCACAACTGATCTCCCATTTTTCTTTTTTTCCTTAATATAGGAAGAGCCTTTAAAGTATAGTTACGTGACATCACTCTTCTGCTTAAAATCTTCAGTAACTTCTCTTATTCTTAAAACAAAAATCCTAAAATCAACGTTCAGAACCCATCTGGTATGTCGCAGGGTCCCCTTTAATCACATTGCCCTGTTTACTGCTCCTTAAAGAAGTGGAGCGCACTCCTGCCTCTGGTCTTTGCATTTGCAGGCTGACCACAAAGTATTGTAGATTTGCTTCCAAATCATCACAATGAAGCAAATATCACAGTAAAGTGACTCACACACACTTTATGGTTTTCTAATGCATATAAGTTATGTGTGCATAATGTCTAGGAAAACAGTGTATGTATATACTTTAAGTGTGACACAGAGCCATGAGGTGAACACATGCTATTCAAAGTGCCAGTAGACTTGTTTCAGCACCAGATTGCCACATTTTTGATTTGTAAAAAGCACAGTTATCTACAAGATGCATTAAAACAAAGCACAATAAAACATGGTATCCCTCTCTGCCAGGGACCTCCCCCCCTCATCTCCACATAGCTAGTTTTCTCACATTAGGCTTTAGTCTTTTTCTTTTTTAATCACATACAACTTTATCAGTGGGGATCTTTTGTGACCTTATGTAAAATGGAAACATGCTCCCAGCACCCTTTCTCGCCTTCTCTGCAGTGTTTTCTCTGAAACATTTACCATTAGGTGATATGCAATAATTTGTTTATTCTTTATCTGCTTCACCTAGAAGAAACTTGATAAAGTAGGAATTTTTTATGTTAATTGCTTATTGGTAGCAATAAGGTATGTAATAATTACTTAGTGAATTTTTGTTGAATAATAAATAACTTCCAATATAGCTATAGTTTTACTTTCTTTCCATGCTCAATTAACTCAGGAAGTGTGAACTACAGACAAGATACTCTGCATTAACATATCCTTCAAGGAGAACTACCAGTATATTTCAACAATTTCTATTATAAAATGTACAGCATACTTAAACTTTGTAAAAACTTTGCAGGGAGGAAAAAGAACTTCTATTTTTCATCAGAAAAATGAAAGTATTTTCAGTGGCAATGATACTGGAAGTCTTCCCACTTCCGTGGACATAGTCTTTCCCTCAGTTAGTTAGATACATTAGACATAGGAAGATTGACATTTCCTTTTCCATAAGGTCTTAGCATTTGATAGTTGTATTCTTACACTCACGTGATCTTTATCCATTTTTTTAACATCCGAAAGATATGTGGCTCATGGGGTGGGGGGGGGGGAGAGGAGTAAGATGTTTGCACAGACAAAAGCAGGAAAAAAGCTGCTACTTCTCAAAGGAAAAGGCTTTTTAAAAGAAAAGCTTGCATAATCACAGGTTGGCAGTCCTGGGCCGAGAACTGCTACCCTTATTCCAATTTAAGAGTAGTAACCCAGTTTGAACCTTTTTATTTGTTGATCATTTCAGTCTAAATTGATGTTGGGGCAAACAAGTGTCCTTTACATCACACAAGTGTAAAAGTATTGTGAATGTCATCTGCTGCTTTTTACCCTTTAATCTCATATTGAACCCTGTCAACTTTCCAACCTGCACATTTATCTACACTTTTATTTATAATCACATTAACAACCTCTTTTACTAATCTATAAATTCTCTAATCAAAACGCACAAGGAAGCAAGTCACAGACCCTACTTATTAGTGAAGGAACAGTGACCTGAAGGAGTTACAGCCTATTAGTAAAAATGGGCTCTTTACTTACTCCATAACTCTTTGATGCTTGCTAAAATTATAACAAAGCTGTCTCTGTAGAAGCTACATGTTGGTTCAAAGGATATCAACAAAAATTTTATTTTCCAGGTGATATTTTATAAACTGAAAAGTAATATACAGAAACCCAATTTTTTTTAATAATATACAGAAACCCAATTGAAAGATCAGAAAATGTCCTCACATATTCATATCAGCAATCTAGAGGACCTTACATGCCTTTCATCTCTGATAGGAAGTGATACTGCTTACACTTCCCCCGTTGAGGAAAGGAATACTATCCTCTTTGGCCAGCAACAGATCAGCCCATGAGAGAATGCCATAAATCAACTAATGAAAGCCACAACACATCAAATTCTCAGTTCCCCTCAGTGAACTCTAAATCTATTTTTTATAACTCTATATGGGTTGGGTTTCGCTTAGTTCTGGTATCTCATAGGATTGCATTGTCCAAATTGTCTTTTGGCTATTGTTTCTGAACATATTTTTTGTTGGTGAAATAATTGTTTGCTTTTTGTTTGAAGTCAGTGAAACACAAAATGCCTGGCCTGTAGATCGGATTTCAGTTATTGAGGAACCAAAACTGCTATCAAGCAAATTGTACAATACAGAGTTATATGAGCATTGTTACCTGTTGGTAACATGTCAACCTTTCCTATTTTTTATTTTTACCAATTTGTTGTTTTTTTTTTAAAGGTGCTTAAAATGAAAGTATTAGTAGACAGTGGAAATATGTAACTAACCCCTTATGCAAGTACTTAATTTGCTAACACAAACGTTACTAGAATACAAAGCATTTTCTACCCCTTTAGCCTAAAACTGAGAAGTTATAATTATGTTTTCAATTCCCTTTTGTATAAACCCTTTAATTCATGTAAAACTTTAGGCTTTTAATTATACACTTGAAGATCTGATCATAAGTGTACAATTTAAGGTTGCTGTGGGCACTAGGTATCATCTAGGCTAGTGAGTTACAAGCCTTGATCTTTAAAGCAATGATATGAGAAGATATAAGATATTGTAGCAAACCTGAAAAAATGATGTGACTTACTGAAATAAAATTATCCACAGTATCTAAAACATCAAATTTATTTCACTAGAATCATTTCAGCTCAATATGGCAATGGTTCATTTTCCTTTTTATTATTATTTTTTAAAGATTTATTTATTCATTCGTACAGAACTGGGGTACAGGCCAGAGATGCGGAGGGAGAGAAGATTCACCAGAGACAGAGTAGGGTACAGAACAGGCAGATCGAGGAAGTACACTGCTGAGGGGAGCAGCGGGCAGGTCAGGAGAGGTCTGCCACACCATATGGTCACCTCCAGGGAAGGTGGGGATCGAACTCATGCGGAAGTGGCTTTAGATTCTCAGTGCTGTGCTTTAACCCGCTGCACCACCAGGGCAGGGAGGGCCACCCTTTTTATTATTTTTAAAGATTTATTTATTTATGCACTGGGGTCAGAGGTGCAGGGGCGATGAGAGTATTCACAAGGGACAGTGGGGAGCTGGACAGGCAGAGAAATGAAGTACACTATTGAGGGGAGCAGCGGGTGAGACAGGAGAGGTCTGCTGTGCCATGTGGGTCACCCCTGGGGCTGGGGATCAAATTCGCACTGTAGCTGTGTGGGTAGCTTGCAGTGCTATTGTCCTAACCCATTGTGCCACCAGAAAGGGCCCTCATTTTCCTTTTAATCAGAAGTTCTGAATAGAACTTACATGGATTTTATTTTTCTTAAACAAGGAAAATTTTTCATCATAATTCAGGAAAAAATTGGGAGAGATAAATATTTTGAAATAAGAATCCATTGTTCATTGTTTTGGGGTGGACTAGATAATAAAAGATTTTACTAGTGTGAAGTAGCTAGGGAATTTTGGCCCATTTTAATGCCTGTGTTGTGCAGAAATGAAAACTTAAATACAGAGAAATTCTGTGACATACCTTAAGCTCCCAGGCCTTCTGAAAGGCAGAACTAAAATAAACCTGGATCCTTGTCTCCTGCTTTCAGCTTTTGTTCATTATATGATGTGATTCCAAAGGTTCTAGAAACTGAGCAACCTTTATCTACTATTATAGAGAGAGTACTACTGACAAAATAATTCTGTCTTCTTTAATTATAATGAGACACATACACACATACTTTCTGTTTTTCATAGTTTTCTATCTTTTCCTCTGTCTATAAGGGACACTTGTTGAGCTCGCATTTTGCCCTTTTCAGTGAAGCATACAAAACATTAGTCAAGCTTTGCTCCATGTTAAACCAAAATCATCTCCTATCTCTTCCCCATTAATTGTACACCTCAACAGATATGGTTTCAAAATATAGTATTATTTGGCTTTTGTTGAGTGTTGTCACCAGAATTTAGTAGTAAGAAACTGTCCTTTTTAAGATAAATCAGGACCACCATGGTTTCTTCCAGGGAATATAATCAAAATTTGCTTTGTTACTTGATTATTACAAATATGAGGCATGATGATTTGGGAGACTCTGAATACTTAATCACTTAAGGTATAAAGCATTAAAAATTACTACCACTAACAAGAATTCTTACTGAAACAAACACAGATTGCAGGCCAGAAGTAACCTAATACATGTTATTTAGAGTTTCAGATTGCACATTATTGAAATGGCTCTAGGCTAAGATGCAGATGTTACTACTGAGCTCTTTAAAAATAAATTTAAAATAGAGTATCTTGTTGCTGATACATTTCTCATAAAATGAAAGAATCTGGTGTTTTCCAACTCAGAAGAAAAAATTGCACAGGTCAAAAAAGAAACAAAAACAGGTGGCACTTTCCTTAATAGAAAGCTAACTTGACCTAAGACTAAGTTACTTACTTTCTATAGATGATTTAAAATAATAGTTTTGCTTATAATTTTGTTTTGTTGTAAAGACTGTCCAATAAGCCAATAGTACAAAGCTTTGTCTTAGCCTTGAAAGCTTTTCAGAAGTGCTGGTTTACTGAGGAATTTAAAAACCTCAGCCTTCTTTCTTTTTTAACATGCACACACACCATTAGGCAGTCCTATGATTATAGAGCCATCTGCAGGAAAATTATCAAGTTGCAGCATAGTTAATGATTCTCTTACTATGTTATTTCAAGTGGCAAATAGAAAGTGACAAACTGCAATTCATGTTGGGGAAAAAACAGACAGCCAGGAGATACAGGAATTACTAGAGAGGGAGAAAGCCCCCCCCCTTTAATTTTTCAAAGAAAACTGCTTTGTCATACTTCGTAATCAAAAGAAACCTGCAATTTGCTTCAGGTTTTACATATTCTCAGTAATTATAGTTTGATTTTATTTGAAGGGTTTCTAATGACTGCTTTTTAGAAGCTTTGAAATGATCTGTCAGTTCTGTTCCTTCGATGTCAGGGGACATACTATTTATTTACCTTAGGAAAAAGATATATTTGCTTTCTCTTCAAGGAGGTATAGCTGGTTTTTACAGTTTTACCACCTGATGTTCTGTGTCTGAGACAGATGATGTGATTTGTGAACTTTAACATGTGTTTTTACTCTTCTGAGAAGAGTATGTTTATGTATGTGTTGATGCTTCTCATTTCCAACCAATAGCAAGTAAATTTTGTATGAGCACTTAGATCAATCATCCACTATAACTGATTATTGGTTTGTCTACATTTAAGTTACTCACAATTAAGACATATTTAGAAAAGTTCTTTCACAGATTATCTCTAAGTAAAGATCACAAAATCAGGTCCATGGTTTTTAAAGATTTTCATATAAACCCGAATAAAGTATGAACACTAGCTAATAATGCACCAATAATGGTTCACTGTGATAAAGATATCACACTATTGTAAGATCTTAACAAAAGGGAAATTATATGTAAGATATACCGGGGGTGGGGGGAATATTTTCATATAGTGGGAAGTTAGTGTTTGGAAACTTTTTTTTAAGATTTATTTGTGCCTGCAGAACTGGGGTACAGGCCAGAGGTGCAGGGGTGGTGAGAGGATTCACCAAAGACAGACTGGGAACCAGAACAGGCAGACTGATGAGGTACACAGCTGAGGGGAGCAGAGGGCTGATCAAGAGAGGTCTGCTGCGCCAAGTGTGTCACCTCCAGGCGGGCGGGGATCGAGCTCATGCAGAAGTGGCTTTCGCTTCTTAGTGCTGTGCTTTAACCTGCTACACTACCAGGGAGGATGTATTTGGAAACATTTTTACCGACTGATTGGCATCGCAAGATGAGAGTGATATTGCCCTTTATGGTTACAGATCAGTACCATTTTTATCTTAATAAGCATTGAGTGTTAGCTGATTGGCTTGAGAAGGTGTATTCTATAGCTAGAGTTTTACATTGTTTTTTAGTAAAAGTAAAATTGCTTTATTATGAGCATATTAGGAAAAGACTAGAATGCCAGTTTCCTGAATACTAATGCAATTCACACTAGAAAAACCTACTATTTTGGTATATGATTTGCTTAATTAACCAGGCTAACTAAAAGGGTGCACATTTAGGAAACTGTTCTCACACAGTCATTTCTCCATAAGCTAATAAGGAAGAGACAGCACAGAGATGAGTCTTTTGCTTTAAATCTGCCTACTTGTAGAATTTCGCACTTCCTCTCTTTAACCTATTATCACCCTCACCTTCCTTAGGAAAACACAGATTCCATTTGTGGAAAGGTGAACTTTGGCTTCATTGATCATTCTGAAAAAATGAATCATTTTTATCATTTCCAAGAACTGATTCACTTAGAAGTTAGGTTGAAACATTTCATGAGGATACTATAGACACGCTTTCAGTATTTTTTTTTTCCAGCTACCTCTTCTAACTTTTAGGGACATCAGAATGTTGCCTGCTTGTTTTACAAAAATGTAGAATAGGATTAGTCATTTGCTGACTCTATTTTTTTTTTTTTTTTAAGATTTATTTATTTGTGCACACAAGAGCTGGGGTGTAGGCCAGAGGTGCAGGAGAGTAAGAGGATTCACCAGAGAACAGGCAGACCAAACAAAATACACTGCTGAGGGGAGCAGCAGTCCACTGAGCCATGAGGGTCAGCTCCCTGGCTGGGAATCCCACTACAGTGGCAATAGATTCATACAGAGACTTAACCCCTTGCACCATCAAGAGACCCCATTGAGACCTTTTGTATCTCGTTTAGGTCTATGCTTGATGACTACAGGAATGGCCATAAACAAGATATCTTGAAACCCTGAAGGGGGAGGTTTATTTGAAATTGGTGAAATAAAACATCTCTTTAAGGGCCTCTCTGATGGCACAGGGGTTAAAGTCTGAGTGTTGTCAAGCTGTCATCAACCACTGTGTCTTGAGTTCTATCCCCAGCCAACTAGCTAACCCACATGGTGCAGCAGACCTCTCCTGTCTTGCTCACTGCTCCGTCAACAGTGTATTTCAGGAGATCCACCTGTTTTGCTCCCTACTCTATCTCTGGTTAGTCCTCTTTCTCCCTGGCCTACACCCAGTTCTTATATGCATAATAAATTTTTTTTTAAATTTAGTTCTTTAGCCAAGCTGTCACCAATTTGAGCATAAAAGCTGTATGGTCTCAAGTCATATTTTTCTCTCAGCATTCTCAATATTTTAGTTAATAATGTTGCCACTATGTATAGCAATGTCCATTTTTCTATAAAACTTAGTGATTTTTTTTGCTTTTACATTTTTGGTCTATTTATCCATGAGTATTAGATCATATAATTGTAGAATAACATATAAATGATTATATAGAATTATAGGTGGAGACAATTCAGGATAAAAAGTGCATGGTGGTTCAGAGCTTCTGTGCAGACTGCTTGGCTGTCTGAAATCATGTTGGAAAAAATGGCTCTGTCTCCAGCTGACTTGTTTTGTGAGACTGAGTCATAGGATTAACCCTTGACATGGTTCTTTAAAAAAAAAAAAAAAGTGGGGGAGGAGAGAGATTAAACAACTGCAATGACTAGAGCAGCACTTGATCCAGCTATGTGCATTTTTCCTGTAATATGATTCTCCTTAAGAAAAAAAATTGTTGCAGCTGTTACATAGATTAAATTAGATTTTTTTCAAACAGCATTTTTGAGGAAGAGAAAAAAAGACTATTATAGAAATAATATATGATTTTGATAAAACAAATTTCTACATATCAACCAATTTTAGTTTCTTTCTTTTGGGTGACGGGGATTTTTTTTTTTTTAATGATATTTTGAAGTAACAAACTTAAGCCTTGCAATAGCACGCAAATAGAATATGGGGACATTTTATTTAGATTACTGCCATTTTCTTGATCACTTAACTGTTTTTGAGGAATGAATATGATGTTATATATAAAAATTGATCTTCATCTTCTCCTACCCACCTCTCTAAAGTTTCTACATCCTTTCTCAGTTTACGCACACAGTACTATGCACTCAGTGAATGTTGTTTATTGGGTAAGAGAGGCTTAAATGCACATGTATCTATTTTATATCTGTTTTTTGAGAAGAAATTTAGTTTTTGCTTAGTTTCTTTATTTCATATACATGCTTCAGCAATAAACTGATCTGGAAGGGATTATACTGTCTGGTTTTATTCAGAACTTTTATACTTGAGTAATTATTGCAGAGTATCATAAGTTACCTCCAAAATAAAGAATGATGATGTATGCTAAAATTTTCATTGTGCTTTAATAGCTAGAATTGCATAGATGGATTTACTCTATATGATGTTTGTTTTGTCAGACAGCATAGTACTCTCTTTTTTCTGGCAGGTCCCAAAGAAATTAGCCTAACTTCTGTAGTCATAAACAGATTTTTTTTTTTGCAATATATAAAAGTTTTCTCTTTTGAAGTAATGAGTTAAAAAGAAAATCTAGAAATATCGACAGTATTTTGTGGCTCCCCTCTTTCCTCCATTCCTCAATTTCTGTTTAAAGTTAAGTATTTAGTTTTTAATCATGAACTGGAAAAAAATTTCTTTTAGATGGGAGATTTTCTTCTTTAAAAAAATAGCTATAGAGTGAGACTATCACTATGAAAGACTAAAATTTACTTGAATGGTTTTAAGGCATGGCATTGTTAATTGTAAATCAAAGCTTTTTACACAGTTCTCTAAGGATTGAAATGGGTCTTTGTGGTTTCTCAGGAGGGAGGAAGTTACCAACCACTCTGCAGACTGGCATTTTAATAGTCTGCTGTACAGTGATGTTCTTTTGCAGCTGCTGCTTGGCCTTTTCTATATCTGGAGAGTGTAGGGAGGTTTTATTGTTTTTTTCTGATACCATCAGCTTTTGAAACATTGTGAAGTTAGCTGGCTTTATTGTTTGATTTGGTTTTATCACTATAATTTGACCAATATGTTTTCATAAGAATGATAGGTACCTCACAGAATATTCCTAAAATATTTCTTAGAGGAATCTGTTACATGAAAGGTGCCTTTAAAAAAGTGATATGACTCTTTTTACAGCTTGTAAGCACTTCTCTGATTAACACATTTTGTAGAAACTATAAGTTACAGGGGGGATAGTACAGAGAGGTTTTGATGGGGTAAAAAGAAGTTGCTACTGTTTTTCTGGATTGGAATCCACACCAAAAACTACCTGAAAATTTAAAAATAACAAAATGGTCTGTGTGTGAGAAACATGAAATTATAGTATTTAAAACTTTTGGAGTTAGAAATATGAATTTTTTAAAATGTGTAATATATTTATTCACAGATTATTTTTCTTTTTTCAGAAATTTATGCACTAACATAAAATATGAAATATAAAACATTCCTTCAGAATAGTGAGCTTAAAAGGGGGAAAGAATTCTAAGAAAACATTTTAGTTTATCAGCCAGCATGCACATTTTGTCCACGTAAATAAAGAAACAAACCTTGTTTTTTGTTTCTATTTATTGTTTAATAAATACTAGATGTTCTGGAAGACATTACAAATTTGTAAATGGGGTTTTAAGAGAGAAATTTAATGAACTTTACACCTGAGAATCTATTTTATTTTTATGTTTTAAGGACATCATCTATTTTTGAGGTAATTTTTGGGGATTGAACTGAAATTTTTTAGGTAATATGATTTCAATGTGATTTTTATAATTTAAAAAACATAATGCAATGTTCTAGTTAAGAGGTATTTAAATGCCGGGTTTGCTTTCTCCAGGAAGTGATTTTGTACAAGGCTTAACTATCTAGATTCTTCTTGTTACACATGATTCACTGTTTCCAATTCCTGATTGCCTGATCCTGTGTTTATCAAAGTTGGAAGCAACTTTGGACCACACCAGATGGTAATATTGCTAGAGGTGTAGCAAGCTAGGTTTCTCTGCCACAAGTGCTCTAATTTAATTAAACTAAAATAGATTAGCAGAAGATCTGTCAGTTCCCCTTTCTTTGAGATATAACAAATATCATATATAGAAGGGAATCAGTAATTCCCTTGGCTACTTAGCCCCAGGACACTGTATCTCTCTTCATTACTTAGCTTTTGTAAGTAACTTTTAGTTTTCTTAATACTCCAAGATTATCTTGGTGGTATCTTCCACCAGTGCAAGGACTTGATAGAAATTGAAAGAGATTACTTAGAGCATAAACCCTCCCTCTCTGCTCTGTGAGTTGGTTCAGTCCTATTTTGCATAAGTTCCTTTTGAGTAGATCCATGTGTGGATGCATAGGGCTGAAGACTTAATTCTCTGTTTGGCTGTGTGGATGTATGTTTTGGAGAAAAGCTGTGTGTGTTAGCTGCAAACAGTAACACTTTCAAAATCAACATGTATTGTGCTTATCCTGTCCCTGGAATGGGAAGCAATTCTTTGATGTATTACTACAATGGGAAAACGGTAAGTTTTTACCTTTTTCTTAAAGCTTCTAACTGACTTCTTTAATGGAAAACAGAGTAGATTATTGCATTTTGCTAAAATCTGTGAGGTTTTGTTCTATCATTTTGTGTAGTACATTTAGATTGTGTATTTCTTTGTAAGTAATAGATCAATAAAGTTGTGCCTTTGGCACAGCTATTCAGTAGTTGTTGGCTTTTACTTTTTAAATGAGGTGTAGAAAATAAACTTAAATTTGTCAGTTATTAGTTTTAATGTCTGATGTCTACCAGCAGTGTGCTTGAAATACTTTTAATGTTTTTCTATATTGAAAGCATATAATGTAGATACAAAAAAATATATACACACATATATTTTGAAGATTATTTGATGCTTTGTAGATAGAAGAAAAAGATGAAAGTCATCTTGGATATGCATAAAAATAACAAGTATGAAACTCTGGGAATGATTAGGGAAGCAGTCAGCTAGTGAGGGCCGTATTTCCTGTTTGGAGTTTCAGGTCCAAAGCCTGACTTTGCTGGGATACCATCTGTTTCCAATCAAACTAGAATTTTGACCCTGTACAGATTCATAAAATAAATCACTATTTTTTCAAAGAATGTATTTATGCATTTTCCAAAGAATGTATTTGTGGTCAATTTATAACCCATAGATGTTTTAAAATACCCCTGTGTAGTGCTAAATAAGATTTTTCTGTTCTTTAAATTAGTTAACTTAGTATGTTTCTGCAAAAATGTTCTTAATGCAGAGGATTTTGTAATTTCTTAAAAGAAAAGTGAACTTCTGGAATATTCAGTAGGAGTTATTGTTGTAGTAAGGTATTTGATAAATGCTATAAAATATTATACTAGCGAATAACAATCTTGGGTTTATGTTACTAATTTACTGTTTTCCTCCTCAATCTTTTCCCCAAAACACTATTTTTTTCCTTAAAAAGCTTGTTAAATATAGATATAACTAATGATTTGATATAGTGGGGATGGAAAGTGGGAGCATTTCAATGTTTAAAGTTATATTGAAATTTTCGTCACATTTCCCCAAAATAGGTATGAAATCAGATGTTGGGCCCTTTTCTTTTTACCCCTTGGAAATGTTTTAAAGTAGCATGTGACTCTAAACAGGGTGAGTGAGAACTAATGAAAATGCTTTTTCATTCTCTGCTTTTAGAAAGGCCTCTTTGGAATTTGTCAGCATTTAGCTGTAAACTTCTGTGTAAGCTTTCTTAATAGATGATAATCAAGCCAAAATATCCTTAAACTAATTTAAGAAGTATTTAGCTGCCTATACTAGCAGAGCTTTGGAGAATAAGAGAGGTAGTTACAGAGGGTTATATAAGTGAAATTGCCTAATCGCTATAATTTCCTTGCCCACTGTCAGATTTGAAAGTATTTTCCTTTTATGTCCAATTCTAAGGGAAATCGTATATTTGAAGGTGTGTGTGGTGTGTTGTGTGTGTATGTGAGAGAGAGAGTGAGTTAGAGAGACAGAGAGAATGAGCTAGTTCAGTAAAATTAATTATACAGGACCCCTGAAGCAAACAAACTATAACGCAGATTGAATTTAGATTTTATTCTTTTGAGAACACAGATCATTCTCTTAACAACATTTCTCTTTGTTCTACATTGGTTGGGGGGAGGTAGGGAACAGCTTTGATCGTATTAAGTATTTCCAGGCTTACGATAGATGACATGCTGGAGAAGGGTAGCCTGAAAATTGATAGCCTATGCCTGATATAGGTCAAAGGTGACATTTATGTTCGTGAAAAATGCATAAAGAGATGATGTATTGTCTTAATCCTCTATATCAAAAGATCTTAGCCTTATATGTATTTTCTGTTTATTTTTTTTTAAACACTGTAGTCCTTTATTATTATTTTCTTAGAATTCTAAAATAAGGAAATCATGAGGATATAATTATATTATCAGAGGCTGTGTAAGGTCTCATTTCATATATACCATGAATGCATCACAGCAAAAACTAGCATTTTTTTAATTAATATTTTTTAGCTGAGTAAATATACTTCCTTGCTTAAGTTAATACAAGTTTAATTTTTTTGTTGAACAGGTTAAATTAAGGTCACTTTTAATCCCATGTTATCCATTTATGATGATAGCAAAGATTAGTATTTTGAAATGCATAATTAGTTCACAATGATTTCATCTTTAATATCCCATTATTAATATTATGAAAGAGAAAGGCATCCTAAGCAGTGATAGTCTTTCCTCCCCCCCCCTTTTTTTCCTCAGTTTTTATTTTTAAAATTTTAAATTGATTCCAAGTAGTTAAGGATGTTTGGAGTACTCTAATAATGACTAAATACTAAGAAATGCAAAGATCAGAGAAGAGCCTTTTTGGATTTTATTAGTTAAGGTTATGTGCTATGTTGGATTGTTAGAAGTATTAACAGGCTTGGATTTATGTGTACAGAAAAGAAAAATCATTTGTTTTAAACCTATTTCCCCCACTATTTGAAAAAAGAAGGACTTAGTGTTCTGTATCGTATATAGCTTTTGTATCGTATATAGTATTCTGTGCCATACTGTAAGATATTAATATATTCATAATAAGGTATTTAAAAGTTATAGCATTGTAACTTTTTGAGATTTTAAAAATAGCAGAGATAATGAGTTTCTATGGTATCTTATTTATAAAGAATTTGGCCTGCATCCAGTTTTTTCATTGATATGACTAAATTGTGTCCTTCATGCAGAAAGGTAGAAAGTCTTAGAGGTAAAGAAAGGAAAGTTTTGGGAGAAAACATTCTATTTTCTTCACTTTTAAGGATTCTGGAGTTTTGACCTTTCCCTGATCTGATCAACCTCCATTTTTCTAGGCCTTGAACTGAAGATGCTACAAAGTGTTCCAGGTATAAAAATTGCAGCAAGTACAGACATGATGCTCTTTTAATTGTATCAGAAGATTACTTTAATCTTACAAGAGACAACACAGAAATCTAAGTTTAAAGCTCAAGCTTTGAAACACATTTTGAATATTGAGCTTCTTTGGATGGAATCTGGGAAAGAAAAGACAGGAATTAAATAGGGTTTCTTTGTGTCAGAAACTATGCTGAAAACTTTATGTTTATCTCATTTAACTCTCAGAAGTATGCTGTCATTTAAGCTATTATTAACCTCATTTTTTATAAGTATGGAAAGAAAGGTTCAGGGGCATAGATTGTTCATGCCCTACCCAATTAGTAAGTGCTAAGGACAAGAAATGAACCATGGTCTCTCATCTCAACAGCAGGGTTTCCTGTTACATCAACCAAAGGCAAGTAAACTAATCATGGGAGAAGTCTTAACTTCATGTATCCTTACAGCCATTTGTATAAAAATATATACTATGTTAGAAAGGAAATGCAACTGGAAAAAAGCATTAGACCTTTCTTATAACTATTTGCATATATTATGATTAGACTAATAATTTTGTGAATGCTGTCAAATTTTTTATTAGTTTCTATATGAGAAGGAACTTATAATAATCCGATATATGTTTTAAAAAAAAGCTCAGGAAATTTGGTTAGCAGGTCTTTTCTTATAATAGAACTCGGTACTAAAAATCAGTTTAGCCAACTAGCCAAAAGTGTACTGTAACTACTTCTAAGACTTTTTTTAATCAAATATTTCAGTTAATAAAAGCACCGAAACCAATATGAGAGTATATAAACGACTTTTCTGTTCCCTTGAGGATTTATTGCTAATTAACATGAGAAAGTACAATTAAATTAATTCAAATTTCCAGGCTGTCTGGACTCAGTAGAGTTAAGTTTATCATCTGTATAAGGAAAACATGAAGTCATTTAAGAATTCTATGACTATAGATCACTGACTATACTATATGAAACCAAGAAAATCTTTTTTTATTGATTCAAGTAAATACATTTACCAGTGAGTTAAAAGTGTAGCACATGCAAGAGAATATATTGTCACTGTTCAGCTTTTATTAATGTTTTAGAAAGATACTTGTCTCTTTCTACTTGTTCATGAATGTGTTAAAGAAAGAGGATCAGGTGCTATGTTGTTAGAGCCAAATTTCTTTCAAATATAGGTAGCTAACAGTAAATTCATTGATTTGTCCACTATATTTCTCCACCATACAAGTTTCAAACCTAGTCCCTTAAAAAAATTTTGGTGGTTATTATAAAAATAATTACAATGGAAAGATAGTCAAATATACCCAGAATTGTTAATTTAAGATTATTGAAAATGTCCTTCATTTATACATAAGAAGAAATTTGTCTAACAGTAGAAAACCAGTATTCAACTTTACTTGTTAGCAAAAGTAGTAATTGATTTTGAGCTACCTCATACTCAAAACCAGGATTCTTTTTTCTTAATATTTTTTAAAAGGAAATTTTATTTCATCCCTTAACATGTCTCTGGAAATTTTTGAAGAAAAGATATCTGTTCTTTTGTTTATAAAACTGTTGAAAATATAAATATATAATCCTTTCATAGAAGTTCCAGTTGTCCTGTTAGCAGACTAATTAGGTGAAAATAGTCTTCTGTAGAGATGGCTTATATGTCTTAGAGTAGCCTTTGTGCTTCAGACATTTTGTTTCTTATGTGTTATGGTTTTAGTTCTTTGGTATTTAGTACTAGAACTTAAAAAGTATTTACCCCTTAGGCTTGGAAATACCATTAAAAACTCTAGTAGGTAGATTGAACTTTATGGCAAAATTTGCCATTTTTATTTACTGAAAGCTTTAGCACATTTATCAAATCTGTCATTTATTCAAACATTAATAAATAGTAGCTATTGTAATAGATACTGTGAAATTCTTAGGCTGCTGTTTCATAGGTTTACTTAAATGTGTTAGTGTCTTCTCTGAGGGTATGGTTATTTTAATTTTTATTAGAAACAAGGATAGTCAGAAGATGTACATTTCAGAAATTTAAGTTTTTACTGTATGGGCTAAAGCTAAGCTTTTTATCTGATTGTATATATAATCAGTATTCAGAGTAAATAATGGATCAAAAATTGTTTTTTGAAATTATAGAAAATAGTGTTTAGGAAATTCTAATGCTTAACTAAAATTCTTACCTGAATGAATATATTAAAGCAAAATTTTATGTACTTTTTTAAAAACAACCTATTTTTACTGACTTAAGATCCCACAAAATTCAGAAGTAAAAAGCAAATTTGTCTTACTGCTATGTTTGAAATGAGTGGATTAATCCAAAATAATGTAAAAATAAATTCTTAAAATTATTACCCAATTTTTAGTCCTTATTATTTCTTGAGTTTTGACCTTTTAAGTGTGGATATTCTAAAAATTACTGGCATAGAGGTTCAGTTGTAGTTTTTTAAGTTAGGATTTGATTTTGGACAGATTATTTTTTTAATTTCCAGTGACCTAAAAATTTTATGCAGGTTATTAGTACTAAGTTAAACTTTATAAAATTTTTGTTGCTTAATTTAAAACATGGTGAAAATTTCTGAATATATCACATTTTTATTTTACACTCTAATAGGTTAATACATTATTTTGTTTTGTTGTTTTGGACAGTTGATAAAAGATGGTGCTAAAGATGATTTCTAGTATTAATACTAACTTCACGTATCAGGAGCCATGTTGATGTGTTTTAACATGTTTGTCATTTAACATATTGAAACCTAAAGAGAATTGCTATTCAAACCATCTTAACAAAAGTGCAAGTAGGAACTCTTGAGTGTAATGAAGTCTTGGAAATAATGTCTTTGTTCTAGCATGTTCAATAAAATGGGCCATCTTTCCTACTTAGATGAAGTTCTGAAAATATTTGCTAGTGTGGGCTGATTTTGGTTTTCTCAGGCCTTGGAGTTTATAGGATTTCTAAAATATTTCTTTCAAAATTTATGTAATTTCATATGCTTTGTTCTTTAAACCTATATTTAGTATAGTAAACAAGTCATGTGACTGTTTAAGTTAAATCAAATCAAATCAAAAATTTAGTTCCTTGATTATATTATTCACATCAGGTGTTTTTATAGTTCACATTTAATTAGTGACTACTGTATCATAGCGCAGATAAAGAATATTAGCATCATCATAGAAACTTATTAGACAATGCTTATATGAAGAATTCCTCTTATTTTCTGTAGAAGGATATCTTAATTAGGATATGTAACTATTCTCACATATGAAATAATATTCCCAACTCATCTCTTCATCATTTGGGCATTTAAAAATATTGGCCACCACATAAGTGTTGTCTGCTTTACAAGTATGGGGAATGACACCGTCTTTTAATTCAGCATTAGAGTGTGACAAGATAAAAAGAAAAGACTACCTTTTAAGCAAAAGCTTCTATTTCTTTTTATCTTTTCTCAATAACCGTCAGAAAATTATTGTAACTCCCTCCCCTCAAGGATATTTGCATGACTAATTATAAAAAAGATAGATTGAATTCAGCATGGGGCACATAGTCTTCAGTAGCTAAGCAGAGCGGTCTTTCCTAAATTTGGAGTTATCCTTATGGCCAACTAAATGATCCAAGCAGAAAAAAAGAAATCTGTTTTTACTAATTTGACTACTGTTACTTGTATGAGCTAAAACATTCCAAGAATAATTATGTAATCACTATAAAGACTAACTGTAAATTTTCATCAGTGAAGTACTCTGTCATTCTTAAAATGTTTGGTGGGTGGAATGAGGACATTAAAGATAATGTGTTTTTATTCTTTTCAACCATAATTCACAGTGAAAGGGAGGTATCTTTCAGATTTTCATTTATATCGTTCATTTTGAAATAAATGTTACTCTTATGTTCAACAGACTCAGAATTTTGTTTCATCACCGTGTATGAAAGGGGAAAATATAAGTGCGTGGGAAAGAAGGAAAATTGTAAACCAGATATTCTGATGGAGGCTAGAATTCTAAAGAAATTATTCTAGTACTTTATTTTAATAGCACATTTGAACTTACTCATTTGTACCTCTTTCTATTTCTCTTTGAAATAATTTGACTCCTAGTAAGTTTTAATCATCTTAAAATATACATATTCTTTTCTCTTAATTTTAAGAGAGTTTGTTGTAACACAAAATCATACTAAAGATTTCGATGTGTGATTAGATCATTAACTAGGAAAAAACTGGCATCAATATGCAGGTGATCAGATGACATAAGCAGTCTGCTTTTAATTTGTGGCCAGTACTGATTGTAACTAAAAGGGACTTGCTCTTTTTGTGGAATTGGCTGGCAGTTTCCCTACATCTGGAGTTAATAAAATCTTTGAGACCACATCAGTTGTGCTTTGCCGCAAGAACTCTTTGATGTGAAAAATCGAGAATGGCACAACTGCTGCTTCGAAACATTGCATCTATGTTTTTTCAAGCCATGGTTAAGATACCAAAAGTAAAGTTAATCTGGCCTGTGTTGGAAATGCTGTTAGATTCACCTCATTGAGACTGTTTTTAAAAATATTTTTACTATGATTAAAAACCTTGAATTTATATTAGTAAGTGAATGATAAATTTAGAGTAGTTTAGGATTTTTACCATTTTCATTTCTAAGCCTCTATCCTTTAAAATTCCCTTTTAAAAAAAAAGTTTATTTCTAAAGACTACTATTAAAAACAAACTTTACCTCCAAAACAGCCTGTTTCCTCCAGACAGCTTCAAAATATTTACAAAAGGATAGGCCACTTTCTTCCTCTGCTGTGTGTGGTTTACCTTGGTTTTCTTGCTCTCCGTGACAGCCATTAACTAACCATTACCTGATCAATATTCTCCTTTATTTGACAGGAATTCCTATGAATCTATTATGTAAGGTTTAAACCCTTTATTTCCTTTCATAATTGTAAACATTTAAAAAGTTTTAAAGTGTTAATAGGTCATGTACATGACACAGTGACTTGACTGGGAGAGTAACTGACAAATTACATATAAATTTAAACTACAAATTATGTAGCTTTTCTGTGAATGATTTATCAACTGGATTTTTTTCATACTTATCAGTGGGAGGTTACATACTGTTTCTGTCTATAATCTAGATAAAATTAGAGTATTTTATATTTCATATTTCAGATCTGTAATGATATATATACTGAACAAAAATTTGTAACAAAGAAAAAATGTGTTTTAATGCTGCCCCACTAAGTTTTATTCCCATTTGTACTTTCTTACTATCTCTATACTCTGTTTTCATTTTCTGTACTTTCAACCTTGTTTGACTTTATGTAAAGGAGACAGCATTTGTCTTGATATGGCTGTGTTTAAACACTATATTGTAATTAAAAGAAAGTGCACAGTTCCTTTCTTGAAAACTTTTTCCTAAATACCAACCCAGAGTAATACATTTCAGACACATTTGTATATACCTAATATTTCTATTAAGATTTATGTAATGGTATCAAACAAAAATGTATTTAATACTTATGACTTTTTTTTTTCCACTTTCCCCTATTTAGAATTCTTCTTGATAATTCTTAGGAATGTGTCTTGTCCCAAACTTCTCAGTACTATAATGTGTGTTTTTACTATTGGGATTGTGAAAGGGATAGTTAGCAGTATAACTGCTCCTATAAGAGTGATAAAAAGATGATGCTATTAGCTAGTACTTACTGAGTGCTTATTACTCTAAACATATTTTATATATTGTCTGATTTTTCCAGCACCTATCTCCCCATGTAAAGTACTGTTGCACCATCGTAATTTAAGTCTTTATAGTTATTTAACGCCTCAAAGGAAGAATACATTCAGTGGTAGTGTTGGGCTCCCATTTTTTCTTGGTGTATGCTACCTCAACTTTTTTGTTAGTGTGTAAAAATACGTGATCAGGGAAAAAACATGAAAATGTGAAGAAGGGCATAACATACATACCTTCCTTCCTAATTCTAATCCTTTAAAGTATGACCATTAAGTTTCTTATGTGTAATTTTAGAAACTTTCTATGCCTGTGAAGAAAGTGTATAATTCTTTTACACATAATTTTAATTTTAATGATTGTTGTTTTTTTCCACTTAGGTGAATCTTAAAAATTTTATTTGGGAGTTACCCTTAATGGCTTGCCCTTATCAAAATAAGCAAAATAAATAGGTTTTACCTATTGCTTACAGTAGAATAATACCTTTTCATTCTTCTTGACCCATGGTTTGCTTTTACTTTAATAGACCATGTTTCACCTAAAAACTCTTTTTTCTTCTTGATTTCAGTAGTCATCATGAGAATAGTTTGATCCCATTTTGATTACTAAGTTTTATTTGGCAGCCCATTTAGTTTTCCAGAGGAATGAAAATGTTGGCCATTTACCAATTCATAATGTTCATACTTTGCTTATCTGAAGCAAAGGTTTACCAAAGGAAATTAACACTGCTCTGACAAATAAGATTTTTCTAAAAGCTGTGCCCGACTTGAAAGTTTACTTGAAATGAATGAATTAAAATCTCTCAGCAGAATTTGGTTTTTATTTTACTAAATTTACAAAGTTAAGTTAGTTTCTGAACAATTTTGTTGTGTGAATTTGTTCTGAACAATTTCATGGTTGTTTTTTTAATAGTAACAAAGGACAGTAATATTTAATCAAACTCATTTTGATCAGATAAGTCTTCTAACAGTGAAAAGAATGAATTTTGTGAACCAAAATCTTATTTCATGAGCTAGCCAAAAGACATTCATTGACTTCTGCCATCTCGTTTTGAGTCATGAGCCTATATGATATTTATGTTTTGTAAGCAAAGTTATTCACAGCTATCATTTTATTGAATTACTTGGGGTAATTACAAAGATGCATTTTAGGGATTTATGGAGTTGTATTTTTCCTCTGATAACCTAAATGAACCTAATAGATAATAACCAAGTTAAACATTATTTACATGGAGTTAGGCAGTTTCTTTTGGATCTCTGGTAGGCCTTTATAAATATTAGATAAGTGTCTATTAGATATAAGTGTCTATTTAGGACATTTATGAAGTATATTACTCATTTTACACAATATGATATCATTTAAATCTTAATTTCCCATTTAATTTTAAGGTATACGCTCCATCCCCAAATTCAGATGATTTCAACCGTGAATCTCCTAGTTATCCATCTCCCAAGCCACCAACCAGTATGTTTGCTAGCACTTTCTTTATGCAAGGTAAGTACTACCAATTACTTGTCAAGTATGTGCCTAATTTATATTAGCGAATGTAGAGGTGTGAGGAAAGAAAATATCTGTATAGGAATTTAGACATTTTCTAAGTATTTCAAGTGAAATAAATTAAAATTTAGTTATAAAGTTTTCTAATACTATTTAATGCTGACTATAATGTAATTGAATTGAAATGCTAATCCATAACTGATTGAAACTTATAAAGTACTTCAATTGAAAAATGAATAGAGCTCATCTTTCTCATTTTACAATTCAAATATATGAAAACTATTAACTCTAATTTCTTGTTTAAATTGCAGAATCATGCCATCCTTTATCATCCTTAGAATTCCAATGTAAATAGTAAATAGCATAGCATAGAGTAAGCTCTATTAAGAAAGAAAAAGTGTTAAATTTCCTTTCATATCTAGGAAATCATAGTTATTTGTTTTCCTGTGGTTTTGAACTATGGGAAGGAAGTATATACTATAGGAGCAATAAATTACTACATAAATGGTAATGGTTCCTTGATTTTATGTTGCTGAGTGAAATCACTGCCAACACATTTCATTTAAAGACTGACTATAATAGTCATTTTCAGTTACATCAGTTTATTATTAGAGAAACTTATTGTTTTTTCAGAATGTTTAATATAATGTACATTACTTTTTATAAGTTAACAACTTAAGTGTTTTTCTGGGTAATCCATTTAACTAAAAACTAAATCCCACCAGGCCCAATATTTGGTGCTCTTTTAACTTACTTGATTTAGATTGTCTAATGATTTCTATAATAGCCTAACCACTATAAATAGGATTCGGACTCCTTCTCCCCCCCCCTTTAATAAAGTTTTCTTGCTTCTTTTAAAATAGCAGTTATGTAAAAAACTAGCTGGAAGACCAGGTTAAAAATGAGTGGAAAAATATATGAGGGTGCCCTTTGAATTTTTATAGTGTCATCAAGATAAAAGATTAGATTTAAGGAAAATTTTATATTTCTGTTTTTGTCATAGATGGGACCCACAATTCTTCTGACCTTTGGAGTTCATCAAATGGGATGAGCCAGCCTGGTTTTGGTGGAATTCTGGGGACCTCCACTTCCCACATGTCTCAATCCAGTAGTTATGGCAGCCTTCACTCACATGACCGCTTGGTAGGCTGTTAGCACACGTTACTAGTGTGCATCAACAGTTTGTCCTCACTTTGTTTATTTTTGATTACGAGATTTGATTCTACCATAAGTTCTGAAGTTTGAACTGTCTTAAGTTTACTGCATTAACATGTCTTTTTAAAAATTAAATGACAGTAGTACATTCTTTAGCTGCTAATGTGATACTCTTTTTGACTTGTTATAGTAGTTGTCCAATTATATGTTATATTATTCAGAAAATGTATTTAATAGATCATGTCTCTTTCCCCCTTTCTCTAGAGTTATCCCCCACACTCAGTTTCACCAACAGACATAAACACAAGTCTTCCACCAATGTCCAGCTTCCATCGTGGCAGTACAAGCAGTTCACCTTACGTCGCTGCCTCACACACTCCTCCAATCAATGGATCAGATAGCATTCTAGGTGAGCTCTTTTAGGTTCAAAACAGTCCATGAAACTTAATTTAGAAATTTTCTGTAAACCCCATAGCTTTCAATATACTTTTTAATACTGACTTTGAAAAGTGAAAGGAAGGAGGAAAAAAAAAAAACATTTGACCTTTGTTAATGTAGAAATTGGTAAGGAATCGACTTTACTTCTGCTAAGTACTACTCATGCGAATACTTGCTGGTTTATTGTGACAGCTGTAAGAAAACAGTAAAGGATATCTTTGAAATAATGGCATAGTGCTTCAAAAGCATGCCTACTTGCTAAAATCCTTTGTGTTTCCTTGCTTGAAATATCCAGGAACCAGGGGAAATGGTGCTGGGAGCTCCCAGACCGGTGATGCACTTGGAAAGGCTTTAGCATCTGTGAGTATTGCTTTTACAATTTCTGCTGAATAAATTTTATCCTACTAAGTACAGTGATTAGATTTGTGGGTAGTATGTGTCATAATTAAGAATATAGTCATAATCTGAAGAATATAGCTATGGGCCCTCTCTGGTGGCACTAGAGGCCCTCTATGGTAGCACTATGGGACCTCCCTTGTGGCACTACAGGACCTCTATGGTGGCACAGCAGTTTAAAACACAGCACTATGAAGCTACAGCAGCCACTACAGTACAAGTTCAATCCCAAACCAGTGGGGTGACCCATATGGCATGGCAGACCTCTCCTGGCCCACCTGACGTTCGCCTCAGCAGTGTATTTCTTTCTTTCTTTTTTTTTTAATAACGTAATAGTTTATTTTTACATCATTGTATGCATTTTTAAATCTCAGTTGTAATCCCCTTGGGCTTCCCATCACCAAATCACCCAGGAGCCATCACCAAAGTCCAGTGCATTTCCCTCCCCCCACGGTTTTTGATCCCATTCCCCACTCACTCCCCCTAAAATGTCTCTGGTATATAACTGTTTATTATTATTACTTTTATTATTGTCTCGCCTTTTCTGTTACACTCCTGCTATGAATGAAAACATTCATATTTTTCCTTTTCTTTCCTACTTGTTTCACTAAGGATGATCCCTTCCAGCTCCGTCCATGTTGCTGCAAAGGACATGTGTTTACCCTTTTTGATTGCTGAGTAATATTCCATTGTGTATCTGTACCACATCTTTTTGATCTAGTCATCCACTTTGGGGCATTTGGGCTGTTTCCATATCTTTCCAATTGTAAATCATGCAGCACTAAACATGGGGGTACAAGTATCTTTTTTTTTTTAATCAGCATTATACTTTATTGAAGATCTTTTATTATTGTTGTTGTTGTTGTTATTGTTATATTATTTTATTTTTACATATTGTTGTGCATTTTCCCATCTCAGTTGCAATCCCCTTGGGTTTCCCATCACCAAGTCACCCATGTGCCATCCCCAGAGTTTAATGCATTTCCCTCCCCCCACTGTTTTGATCCTATTCCCCACTCTACCCCCACAAAATGTCTCTGGTATATAGCTGTTCATCATTATCATTATTTTCTTGCCTGTTCCATTATATTCCTGCTATGAGAGAAACCATCCGGTATTTTTCCTTTTCTTTCTGGCTTATTTCACTAAGCATGATCTTTTCCAGCTCCATCCATGTTGCTGCAAAAGATATATGTTTCTTTTTTTTTTTTCTTTTTTTGGGAGGGGGGGTTTTCCATAGTGGCTGTACTAGTTTGCATTCCCACCAGCAGTGTAGGAGAGTTCCTTTTTCTCCACATCCTCGCCAACATTTGTTGTTGCTAGTTGTTTGAAGATGTGCCATTCTCACTGGGTGAGGTGGTATCTCATTGTGGTTTTAATTTATGTCTCCCTTATTACAAGCGATGTTGAACATTTTTTCATACGCTTATTGGCCATCGTCAGCAGCGTATTTCAGTCATCTGCCTGTTCTGCCCCTCATTCTCCAATGAATCCTCTCATCCCCCATACCTCTGACCTATACCACAGGTCTGTATGTATAAATAAATAAATAAAGTTTTTTAAAATATCAAGATATTTTAAAAGTATCTTTTAGAAATCTTTTTAAAATATCGTTACACAGCTATAAATTCCTTACTTATTTAAAGCCATTATCCATTTATATTGACTTGTGCTTAATAGCTCATGAGACTATATCTTCTGTTCCCAATTCCTACAGAACTATACTTCTAACTTCTGTTTTTGTCTTAATGAAACAGATGCAGAGAGAAGGAAGAAAAATTGGGGCATTATTAAATCAGAAACATAAACTAATGGATTACTAGTTAAAACTATTTTAAATAAATTTGTATGTATGTATACTTAAGTTGCCCATAAAATAAGCCAAGTAGAACCAAGAAATAAATACCTTCTACTGATACAGAGAAAGAAGTATCTCTATAAGGAAACTTTCCAAGACAAAAAATAGTTTGCTTTTTTTTATTCCAGCAGGTTCCTTCAAGAACTAGGAAATGAGAACTTTATTCCCAAGAAAGCAAATTCACCAAAGAACTCATGCTAAAATGAGTAAAACTAACTTGAAGGAATTACATAGTGTTTTTGTTTTTTGTTTTTTTAATTTATGTTTTGCATAGAATAATTGGAATGTAAGCCAAAGGTAGAGAGGATAAGAGACACTAAAGACAGAGTCGTGAGCAGAACAGGCTGATCCACTGAAATACTAAGGGGACAGCGACGAGACAGGACAGGTCTGCTGTGCCATATGTGGGTCAGCTCCCTGGCTGGGGATTGAACTCAGGCTGTATTAGCTGTGAGGCATAACCTCTAGGCCACGAAGGTGACCCCCCACATAGTGTTTCCTTAAGCAACTACTTTTACAATGCAGCAGAACATTCATGACAAAATAATGAATGTTTTCAGTTGTAGTAATATTGGTTTACAGCACTGTTTAGGTTTGAGGTGAAAAGTGTCTTGCCTCTGCAACTGTATATCATACCTTGCCCACCACCAAATGTCTTGTCATTATTGATGGCGAACCATTCGGTCTCCTCTACCTGTTCTATCCTTGCCTTGTAGCAACTACCATTCTCTGGTTTGTTTTTGCTTATGTTTTGTTTGTTAATTTACTTTCTTTGTATTCTTTAAATGGGTAAAATCACATGTGGTATTTATACACAGTGAATACTACTCAGCCATAAAGTAATATGACATATTGCCATTTGGGACAACATGGATCATGCAAATTGAAATGTCAGAAAGAGAAAGCCAATGATTGTACTTTACTGGCTGATTCTTAAAACATTAAGGCTGAAATCACTTCTTTTGGAGTTCTTTTGAGAGAGCATTTACCAGTAATCCAGAAAAGTTCCAAATCTAATTGTTTAAGAGGCACTGCTGCTTTGTATTTTTAAATTTCTCCTTCGGCCTCTTCTTTCCTCCTGAGATAGACCTTAGAATTCCCACAAAGTTGTCATACATTTTCTGTGAAGTGCATGCAGTTAACTCTGGTGCTGTTCATGGGGAAGGTAGACCACTTAATGTGTGAATGGTAGGAAGCACTTACCACATTTAAGGGAATGAGCCTGTTTGTACATCATTTCTGTGAATTAATCTTTTTCTACAGCCAAGTACAAGTCAAATTTATCTACCATATAATATAATACAAAAAAAAGCTCAATAAATGTTTGTTGGATTCAATATGATATCTTTTATATCATATGATAAAAATAGTGATGATAACACAAAACCCATAAATATATTGGCTGTGATTTAAATGCTTACTAGGTGCTAGTCACCATGGTAAGCATTTACATGCTTTAATTTAATCCTCAAGAAAACTCTGGCATTATTAGCCCCACATTACAGATGAGGAACTAAAGTTTAAAAGGTTAAGTAACTTCAGCTCAGAGAGATTAAGTAGTTTGCCCTAGGGAATCACCAAGTTAGGAAGGGTAAAGCCCATTTATATTAGAGCCCTGATCTGACCAGTTCACTTCTCTGTGCTTCCAGAAAAGCAGTGCTGCAGTGACTATGTCTTACAGTGTGGAGTATAGGGAATTGTTCCACTTTTTCTGTATTTAACATTCCTGTCTGATGAAAATTACCTATTTAAGAAGAAAACTATTCAATAATATTAAATCTGGTTACCTCCCAAGTATTGATTGATTAGCCTTATTCTTTCTGCTGCTGCTATAAGAACCCAGTAGTAGATATTTAACAAGTAGAAAGACAAATAATAATATTGAACTTTCGGTATTAGGCAGGTTTTTTAAATATTATGTACGTATTTCAAGGGCTTTTTCTCAAAGGTTTTTGTGTTTATTTTATTCCAGAAAAACTTCTGTTAAAGAAAACTTGGCATATGGGCAACCCAGAATTTGTGATAATCATAGTGGTTCTTCAGACTCATTTTCAATTACCCTTCAAGTACTTGAATATTTTCACATATCATGAGCATCATAATAGCCAAATCAGTTGGCATTTGGGAAAGAAAGTCCAAATTCACTGTGAATGGAAACCACGAAAGAATGTTTAATCTAGTTAGTGGGTGGGCTTTGGTTGTCATAGGAACTCAGCTCTGTCATCCTATGTTGTTACTAGGCAGGAGCAACCAGGTCATTCCATAAATCATTTCTGTCATAGCTGACGGTGATGCATTCCATCTGCTCCATCACTGCATGCCATAGTCTGCACACTTCAAATCCCTTCCTTCAATCCATCTGCTGCTCCCCTCCCCATTGGACACCTCCCCCAAACACATTCTTCCTCTAACTTCCATTGCAGACTCATATTCATTTTAGTTCTCTTGTAATATACTGAAAAACAAAAACATTACATTTGGGATAAGGAAGGATTAGAAGAGGTGAGAAAAAGGAATTTTTATGAAGATTACATTTGATATGTGACGTACCTGTTAGAATTTATTAGTTAATACAGATCTTTGGAAATGGTAACCATAATTATTATGAAATGTTAAGTTCTTTACAGTGTGACATTTTCCACACAGAATCTAGTTAAGTTTGGAGAAAAAACATGCTTATTGTCATTAGAAGTTATTTTCTAGCTTCCCAGTTGTCTCAAATGTCTTAGAAGGGCCTTTCATGTGGGAAACATCAGAGGGTACAACCTTTGTTCTTCTCTTTAGGTATTAAAAAGCACACAAAATATTGTGTGATTAAACATGTAAGTCCAGATAATACATTTGCAAAGGTTCCTTTATTTTAGGTTTAAGCCAGGATAATTGTGGTCTTAATCTCAGGCTAGCCAGAAAGAGAATTGTACATGAAAGTATTTACACAAAGTTCCCAAAGCCCTGTGGATTATGCATTAGTTTAGATAATAAACTAGTGTAGATAGGAGGAAAGGAAAATCTGGATATTGGTGCCATTTCTAATGTGTTTCCCTGAACATTTGCCAAACAATAACCCTTTAAGATTGTGCCCATGGAGAGTTATATAGAGGAAGAAACATCTGGTTTATTTCAGTGCCTAATTCCATATCAAAACACTTGGTCTTTAATTTAGAAGAGATCAAACAGGAGGACTGTTTAACTTTGTTGATTATATCAGACTTCTTTGTGATAATTTATGTTTTGATTTCAACCTTAGAGCAAAGGAGAGGAAAGAGAAGAGTGAGAGAGCACGCGCCTGTGCAAGCAAGTGCATGTGTTTTACTCTGGATAGTTAAATGGCCAATAGTCTCTAACAACAGAAAAGAAAATTTAGGGAAGTTGACTTTTTTTTTTTTAATAATTCATGAAATAAGTTTCTTTGTTCCTTAGACTCAATAACATTAGCATAATAAAGATTAACTGAAATGTGCACTGTAGTGTTTAAAAAATTAGACCCACAGTTCCAAGGTTGGGCTTGGGTACTCTCTATTGTGTTTCTTTTGTCTGAGGCCCTTTTCTTTAGCCTCTGGCTTATTGGCACCCTGCTGACTGGAATGGACCATGACTGATAGGAGGAGGAGCCTCATTTGTTGCAGTAAAACGAGGCATATTACACTTTAAGCCTGGCAGAAGGTACTGGGAGTTATTCATCATTGGTCATTTAACAGTATGGAGACCACAGACTGCATGCAAAATGAGTTCTTACTTTGTGTTTATGCTCTAGATTCTAAATCACTCCCATGCCCGTTTTTCAAGTATCTGGCTTTTTCTTCCTTTCAAAGATCACTGTAAACTTCTTTAAGGTTAGAAAGTATAAAAAGTGACCTATTACTGGCTTAGAATGTTCATTGTTAAATAAAGCCTCAAGTTTAGAATTTCTTAAAGTAACACAATTTCTATGAAAGACGTATAATTTGCATATGGTTTGGTAATAGAATAAACATGCAGAGATAAACTTTAATGTAATGATCTGTGATCTGAAAGACAATATTATCCTCCTTTTAAAATGTTATATTGTTCCTTTCACTTTATACACATTCTTTTTATAAAAATAAAGGATCAAGAAAAAGTTCTGTAATTTGCATGGCTATCTGCCACTTCAGGAAAAGCATTAATAGCAGTTCTGTTTGCCATCACTTAAATTTAAGGCAAAATAGAACCAAGGAATGTGATGGCTAGTTAGAAAATAATTTTTGTTGTGCAAAGAGAAAGGCTACTTTTAAAAAGACACCAGGAATTATATATATGTTTATACTTGAAACATTTCTGGTAATGTTTGATATATTTTTTGGTCCTTGAGGCACTTGGTTCTGCTGTTTCTTGGTGATTTTTGAAAGCTCATCCCTATTTTTATATAGTATCAAAACATCTTGCTAAGTCATTGTATAGTAGTAATTAATATATGATTCTAAAATAATTCCTCTTCCTTTTTGAAGACAAAAAAAGTCATCACCTGATATACTTAGAAATTAATTACAAGGGCAGAGATATCAGGGAAAATAAGTGTTAATAATCCACTAACCCCTTAAGATCCTGTATGTGCCTAATAATGTGCTGTGGACAATAATTCTCAAATTTTACACCATAAAACTTATTTGTAAATAAATTGATATTTTTAGATTTATTTACTTAAACATACAGAACAGGGGTACAGGTCAGAGGTGCTGGGACAGTGAGCAGATTAACCAGAGACATAGTGGGGAGCATAACAGGAAGATTGACGAAGTACATCTGAGGGAGCAGCAGGCGGGTCAGGAAAGGTCTGCCACGCCATATGGGTCACCCCCCTGGCTGGGGATCAAACTCGCACTGAGGTGGCACTGGAGAGCTTCATAGTGCTGCACTTTAACCTGTTGCTCCACCAGGGAGGGCCCAGTAAATTAATTTTTAAAACAAGATCTTTTTTCCCCATTTGATATTTGTTATAGAACCCCATTTCTAAAAGGCTAAGTTAATTGCTATCATTTGCTGGGTCCTGCTTTTTATCAAAATATGATATAGCAGATCTCAAGTATAATTGCTTACAATTTTAAAAACATGTATATTGAGCACCTACTTCTAAGACAGTGATAGACAGTGATGGATTCAATGTTGAACATACATTAGGCTCCTACCTTTGGAGGGCTTACCATGGAATGAAAATAAAGCAGTTATGTAAAAAATTACATATTCTCTAGTGTACAATGAAGTAAAAGATCAAAGAGTAGTATAGATTATTTTGAAAGTATAAGGGAAGTGAAAATGACACCTAAACAGGAAGGTGAGTTCTGAACTAGACTTTGATAGTGATGTAGCATTCCCTTGGAGAACAGTTAAACAGGCATTTTGAAAGCATAAGCTATACTCAGAAAGTGATAAATAATACTTTGTTTAGATAGTAAGGTGCAAAAAGCTATCAGTAGATTAAAAGGTAGGAATATGTTTTCATGACCAAATTATAAAGGACATCAACTGTCATTCTCTTTTATTTAGTATGCAACAGGAAGTGCTCCCTTTGGTTTGACTGCTAAAAACTGATTAGGACAATAGCACAGGCATTTATGTTTGAGATGAAAGAAGCAGGGAGTAAATGGAAATAAAAAGACTTAAATAGTCCACCCAAAAGTTTTTGTAAACTTTAAAGTAGTTGTATGGCAATGATAATGATAGGTACCTGTTCCAGAAACATTTTTAAAGAATGGTGGATATTAATGTCTGTGGTGAAAATGGTAAAGAAAGAGAGAATGGTTTTGGTGCTGATGAGAATGGTGATGCTAACCAAGGGAGAGAAGACAGAAAAGTAAAGACTAGAAGGATAGACAGCATGAGGCTGTAATGCAAGGTTTGGGTTTGGACATAATGAGCTTGAGTTAAAAGTATATATATCAAAGTGAGGGAATCCAGCAATCAGTATGTGGCTAGCGATACCATTTGAGGAGTCATTCATAAGAATGATGGCATATTTGGTAGTTTATTTAAAAAATGGGATTATCAAATAGATAAAATACAGATAAATAGAAAAGAAAATAGACTGGCTCTCTAGAGAAACCTAATTGAGAGCAAGAAGAGTAAAGGCAAGTTGTAACAAGTATGTACATACAAGGATTGGAAAGAAATACTCAAATGCTAATTTTCAACAGTGATGATTCTGTTAATACATACATAATTTACCAGTGGTAAAATCTGAAGCTATGGCAGTAATTAATCCTTTGAGCATACATTTTACTAGGGGAAAGGGTAAGAGACAGATAATAAACAAGTAAACAAACTTAGGGATCAATGTGAGTGTTACAGAGAAAACAGAAGCAAAAAGGTAGGAAAGAAAAGAAATAGTATTTCTCCAGTGTTTTCATGCTATTAATCCTAGTAGAGAAGAGCATAGAAAAATCAGTAAAGTTGTTCTAGTTTGTGATAATGATAATAACCCTTCCTTGTCTTACTAATATTATACTTGACATATTTCATATATACTAGCATCAATTATTGATAAAAGGTATAATTATGGATCTTGATTTACAAAATTAGAGGGGTATGTTGAAACATACTTTGTTGAAAGTGACCTTATTTACTTACATGCTTGCTATAAGTCAAGTTGTATGTGCTGACCTGTAGGAACCAAAATGTCACCTATAGCTATAATTTTCATGTGCCCCCTAAATTTTTAAAAAGGTAACAACTTTAAGTAACAATTTTAAGACTAGGCAATATTGATTTTAGAATATGTGATCTATTACTAAATCTTCCCATAAAATATTTTAAAATATATCTGATCGCTTTCCTTTACCAAAATGACTTCTTTTTTTTTTTTTTTTTTTAAAGATTTAGTTCATGCATCCAACACTGTGGTATAGGGCAGAAGTGCAGGGGGTGAGAGGATTTGCCAGCAACAGAGGGGGAAGCAGAACAGGCAGATATACTGAAACACACTGCAAAGAAGCAAATGAGAGAGACAGAAGGGTTTTGCTATGCCATACGGGTTATCTCCCTGGCCAGAAATCAAACTCACCTCCTTTTTTAAAAAATGAAAGTCACAAGTTTGTTAATTATGACTTAGAAAATTGTGTGAGAGCCTGTCCTAATATTGTTTCAGTATATTATACTTTCTTTAAAACAAATGCAGAGATTATTTATATACAGTAATTTGGGCCTCTTAATTCATTGGAGTTCTAAGCTTATTCAGAACAAGGTTATTTTTATTGGATGATTTTTTGCCCCAGTCAGTAGATTTTCTTTTTAAATAATTTGAACATAGTTTACCCACATAATTTGAGTGTCTGCCCTAAATTAAACACGAGATGTGAAGAAAATATATTATGCCTCTTATAAGATTGTTCTAAAACATACCTTGTAGGCCTAGATTAAGGCACTTAGATTAAGGATCTTTAAAATATCTAATATTTTTTATCGAATGGTCTCACAGGAGGAATGTAGAGAAAACAAAAAAGGAATCAGAAAAGAAAAAGTAACTATAATAAAGTAAAAATCAAAATCATCAGACAACTATAGATGAGAGACATTCTGTAGGGGAGGAGGAGGCAGAAGGACCAGGACAGAGGTGGGAAGAGCACAGGGGACTCTGATGGTGCACAGGTGAGCTGGTGGTGGGAATTTCACAGGGAAGACATACATTGTACAAAATGAAGGTTGATGTAATGAATATATTTTTTAAATTTTAAAATAAAATAACAGTTCTGTCATAAAATTAAAAAATAAAATATCTAATATCTTAAATGTTAGAATTGCTAAGGAAACTTGAATGAATCTTGCATTTTCACTATTCCTGTCTTGTTTTTCTATATTCCACTTATGAGTGAATCATGCACCATTTGTCTTTCTCTTTCTGAACTTGTTGCTTAGCATAGTCCAGTTATGTTTAACATAATCTAGTTCCATCTATGTTGTTGCAAATGGCACTATTTCATCTTTTATTTTATAGTGGAGAATTCCACTGTGTATGTGTACCACATCGACTAAACCCATTCACATGTTGTTGGCTACTTAGAT
Organism: Condylura cristata; assembly: GCF_000260355.1. NCBI lineage: Eukaryota > Metazoa > Chordata > Mammalia > Eulipotyphla > Talpidae > Condylura > Condylura cristata. Next base: position 13,557,902 of record NW_004567124.1, on the reverse strand, counting down.
TGTTTCTGTAGCTTAACTATTGTAAATACTCCTGCAATGAATATCCTAGTATTTGTGTATTCTTCAGGTAGACACCTGGAGTAGAATTAATGGATCATATGGCAAATATATTTTTAATAATTTGAAAAACCCCATACTGTTTTCCATGGGAAGTGGGCTCATTTACATTCACACCAGTCATGTACAAAGGTTCCTTTTTCTCCACATGCTCGCCAGGACTTGTTTCTGGTCTTTTTGCTATGGGCCATTCTCACAGGTGTAGTAATTTCATTGTGGCTTTAATTTTCATTTCCCTGAAGATGAGAGGTGAAGCTTTTTTATTGTGCTGGTTTATCATTGAAGAAGAAATGTCTGTTTAGCTATTCTGCCCTCTTTTTATTGTTTTGCTTTCTTTTTGTTGATTGTGTGATTTATGTTGATTTTAGACTAGCCCCCTTGTTAAATAGATGATATGCAAATATTTTCTTCATTCAACAGTGTATCCTACTTTTATTGAAACCCTCTTTTGTGTGCAGAAGCTTTTTAGTTAGATGTCTCAATCGTTTATTTTTTCTTTGGTTTTGCTCACTGTTGGAGTTGAATCCTCAAAAAGATATCTGAATGTCTTGAATATTTTGTGTATGTTTTCTTCTATGTATTGTGGTTTCAGGTCTCACATTCGAGTCACCTATCCATTTAAGTTATTTTTTACTTATGATATGGAATAATGGTCTAGTTTCATTCTTTTCCAGTTGTCTGACAGTTTTCCCAACACAATTTGTTGAAGACACTTTCTCTGATGTGTACTTTGCCCCCTTTATCATATATTCAGTGCCCTTACAAGTATTTCTGGCTTGCAGTTCTACTCCACTGATCTGTATGTCTTGTTTTTATTCCGATACCTTACTTTTTTTATTACTATGACTTGCTAATATAATTTGAAGTCTGGGGTGTAATACCCCTGTTCGTTTCTGTCTGGCTGGCTTTGACTACTCTCGGTCCATTGTGGTTATAGATACATTTCATTAATGGTCTGTTTTTCTTTGAAAAATGCCATTAAAACTTTGATAAGGATTATACTGAATATGTCTATTGCTTTGGCTCATATGACCATTTTTACAATCTTGATTCTTCCAATCCATGATCAGGAAATACCTTCCCATTGCTTTGTGTTTTCTATTTTCATTCAACAATGTCATAGATTTCATTGTATAAGTCTTTCTGAGGCTTTTTTTTTTTAAGATTTATTAATTTATGCATACAAGAACTGAGGTGTATGTGGGGTGAGAGGACTCAACAGAGACAGGGTGGGGAGAAGAACAGGCAGATCCACTGAGATATATACTGCTAAGGGGAGCAGCAGATGAAGCAGGAGAGGTCTCCTGTGCCATGTAAGCCAGCTTCCTGGCTGGGGTTAAACTTGAGATACAGTGGCTGCTTATAGCTTCATAGTTGAAACATAATTCCTTGAGCCACCAGGGAAGCCCACATTTAATTGTGTTTTATGTGATAGTAAGTAGGATGTTTTTCTTGATTTCTTTCTCTTCTCTTTGTTTTTATATAGGACTGCAACCAAATTTTGCATGTTGATTTTGTAGCCTACCGCTTTACTCATTGTTTCTAATTGTTTTGTTTGTTTAGTGATGTCTTTAGAGTTTTCAGTGTATATTATCATGTTTACCAATCGTGATAGCTTTTTACTTCTTTCCCAGTTTGGATCCCTTTTATGTCTCTTACCTAAGAGAGCAAGTTTAATTTTTTCATAACATAAATCATTTTGAGCTTAATTTAGTAAACTGAACAAGTTTGCAAATCAGAAGGGGTAGCTATTAATAAAAATATTATTCTTTTCTGGCTTTAGCACTTTTTAACTACTGTTCCAGAAAAATTAAGTTGATAGTTTCCTGTGATTACTTTTAACAGATTTCACTTAGTTGGATGGAGTAGAAAGATTATTTATCAAACTTGTTAATTTATTGGTCTTCTCTAACAGAAACAAATTACATTCAACTATGATAATTAAATAGTAGATATATTTTATTTTTCTCATGTTAGAGTATATGTAATACTTTTTATCCTGGTTTAAATTAAAACTGAGGCTTTGTTGCCTTCATATAATAGAATAGTCCTAAAATTGACTATTTTGATGACTTTTTCTAGGATTTTTTTCATCCTGAGTCTAGGGATAGGTACTTACATTATAAAAATGACTCCATGGAAACATGTTTATATTTTTGCTGTTGTCACATATCAATACATGTTTGTCTTTTGTTTTGTGGTTAGATTTATTCTCCTGATCATACCAGCAGTAGTTTTCCATCAAATCCATCAACACCAGTTGGATCACCCTCACCTCTCACAGGTAGGTTTTTGTTTTATGTAACTATTTAAGAACATACATGAAGCTACTTGGAAATAATAAAAAGTGTATTTACTTTTTCAGAAAAATCCAGTAAAAGTAAAGAGAATAATTTATATATTTTTTAAGATTTATTTATTTATACATAGAGAACTGGAGTATAGTGCAGGGGTGGTGAGAGGATTCACCAGAGACAGAGTGGGGAGCAGAACAGACAGATCAACAAAGTACACTGCTGAGGGGAGCAGTGGGTGAGATGTGGGTCACCTCTGGGGCTGGGGATCAAACTTGCACTGAAGCAGCTGTGGCTGGCTTGTAGTGCTACGTCCTAATCTCAGGGAGGTTATATCCCTCTCAGGGAGGGCCCAGAGAATAATCTGTATTTTGAGGGTGAGGTAAACAGGTCTTTCTTATTGAGTTCATTTATGATGAACTGCAATACTTGCTAGTTTTTACTTATTTATATCTTTTATTTTCTCAGATTCTTCTTTTTTTTTTTTTTTAAGATTTCATTTTTTATGTATGCATAGAAGTCAGCTGTAGGCCAGAGGTGCAGAGGGTGAGAGGATTCACCAGAGAAAGAATGGGGAGCAGAATAGGCAGATCTACTGAAAATCACTGCTGAAGAGAGCAGTGGGCAAGACAGCAGAGGTCTGCTGTGCCATGTGGGTCAGCTCTCTGGCCTGGGATTGAACTCATGCTACAGTGACTGCTGATAGTTTGATGGTACTGAGACTAACTCCTGTACCACAAGGAGGCCCTCTTCTTCAATTCTTAAAATTTGTGATAATTTCTAAGAACTTTGTTATAACTGGGTAAAAATAAGGCTAGGTAGTTGGGACTAAGGTATAAGGTGATGAAGGAGGTAAATCAAAAATTTTATTAGCTAGCACAGAAAATACTCATTTGGAAGTACATTTAACAACATTTTCTATTCTCTTCATTTTGGATGTATTATATGTAAGACTTGGAGATGAATAATTGTTTCTGCTGGTAGTTTATTTTTAGGTCCATTAAGTTGTAATCTCATATATGTGTATATAAATCCACAGGGTTGG
>NW_004567124.1:13506888-13554406 GCF_000260355.1 Condylura cristata | reverse complement strand
TTTTTTGCTAAAAAGAACTACAAATATGGAAATATGGGTTAATTAGTGGAGTTCAGTAATGGTTTGGGTTTGCTTACTTTTTCCTCTCCTTTTCCACATTACCTTTAACATGTTCTAGATACTGTCTTACAGTATCTAGATTGTTTAGTAAACAAGAATTTTTAGATTTATTAACAATAAATGAAAGTACAATAAAACTGAAATGTTTAATATCTCTTTAACTATAAAACTTGAAATACATATTTCCAAGTAGTATATGGAGAAAAACCGTGCTGAAGAAGAAATTTATTAGTCCTGAGGAAAAGATAATATAGAACTGGGTAAAAGTTACCTTGTTTCTCTAATAATTCACCCTAGAAATTTTCTTATGATGAAGCGATTAGTTATGTTAGTTGACCTGTTGTTATTATTATCATTAAACTATTTTGCCTTGTTTAGAGTTTCTGAAAATCAGAGCTCAGGTCATCAGGACCCTGGCTATCACGTGTGCTTTTTGTATTAGACTTGTGCCTCTACTAAGAACATTCCAGTGTGGAGATGATGAACTGTTGACAGCTGCTGTCAGCTACTAGTGGGTTCTGCCACTTTCTCAGACACCATGACTTCAGCTGTCTAGTAAAAGTTGCACAGCTGTTCCCCACATAGACAGGACTATGAAAGACCCATTGACTTAAAGTTGAGAGCTGAAACTGCAGGAAGAATGGTGTAACTTGAACTCTGCTTTATACAGTTTTACTGAAATTATCAGTTATCTTTCTCTTCTGAGGTAGTTATATTGGCCTTAATATATGTTCACTGTCTTTCCTTAATCTGTTCAGTAAGATAGCCTCAAAAGTATCCTTTGGTTTTTATTAACCCTGAGTGGGAAAGCAAATATGAGGAGCTCAGCATTTATGAAGGGATGTATAGAAAATGGAAAATCATAGATTTCGACATTTCTTCCCCCCCCCCCAAAAAAAACAAAAGTCCAAAGCAAAACCTTACATTTCCTCCTTGTCTATATGTGATGGTTAGTAAGCTAATAATCTTCCTTTCCCCTTTCATTCAGATGATTAGTGAAAATCTGTAGACTACTGAATTATGCAGTAAAGGTTTTAATAGGTTTTTTCAATTCAGCAGTCATAATCTGAGAAAATACTTTCACATACTCCTGCTGAAAAGGTAAATCAAAGACTAATTTTATGCATACATTGCCCCCATTCTCCCATATCCTGCTTGTAGTGTTTCCTTTTTGCATGTGTACACATACCCCTGTTTGGCAAGGCAGAAAAATAAAGGAGGGTAGGGTTGGGAGGGGAAAAAGCACTCTATACTAAAGTATCTGCAGTTTTTAAAAAAAAAATGGAAAATGTAACAACAGTTCTTTTATAACATTTGGAAATTATTTCATACCTTATGTGATAATGGCTTATTATCTACTGTACAAAATACTATCTTCACTTGTCCTATTCCCCACGCCTGAGTGTAAAACTCAACGTAGGCTTTGTAAGAGTAAATACATAGGTTCTAAAGACACATAGGCAGTGTCCAAGGTAATCATCATCCTTGTTAAAATCAAATTCATTTTTCTTGAGAAACTTTTAGGTCAAGAATATACATTTTTATAAGATTTTTTTTTTTAAGATTTATTTATGCGTACAGGACTGGGGTACAGGCCAGAGGTACAGTGGGTGCAAGGATTTACCAGCGACAAAGTGTTGAGCAGAACAGGCAGATTGACTGATACACTGCTGAGGAGAGCAGTGGGCAGGAGAGTCTGCCACACCCTATGACCCCTGGCAGGGTATCGAACTCATGCTGTAGAGGTTGCGCATTGCTTTCATAGTGCTGTGCTTTAACTTTTTGCACTACTGGGCAGGGCCCAGGAATTTTCATTTTTATTTTGAAAGTGCTTATGAGAGTTTCTGAGGTAATGATTTATACCAGTTAGGATAGTTTAGGTGAAAGGAAGAAACGCTGTCTCCAGTGGCTTAAGTAATAAGGGGATTGGTTATTTTGGTATGATAGGAAGCCCTTGGTAGTGCAAGTTCCTCAATTAGCATGTCAGGGTTCCTTTTCTACTTTCTTGAAATTCTCCCTCAGAATGGTATCAAGACAGCAGTTCAGATTAGCCATATGTGGACATAACAATATCTAATAGAAAAAGAATTATTTTTCCTTGTCCTTTAAGAATTTTTTTCCAAAAGTCTATTAAACAAGTTTCTCCTCATGCCTCATTTGCCAACACTTTGTCTAAATAATGACATTTCTCACAACAGAATTAGGACCATCTTGTTTTATCTTAGTTCTTAGGATATATATTCTAAGCACTAAGACTAAAATTACTCTTTCCTGTTCCACATTAGAAAAGGATGGACCCTCTTCCTTCTGAACAAAATTAAGACTAGCAGCAAGGTAGAAGAGAAGCATGAAGCATTTCAATTAGGAGAATATATTTACTAAGGGATCTTGGAAAACAGACAAGGAAATAATCTCTTGCATTTCTTCTAGAATATAAATGAATAAAAGCTTACTAATTGACATTGCTCAGTAACAACCTTCATAGCACCCATGGTAAAAATAAATAAGGATATTGAGAAGGAAAGAACAATTTTTCAGTTTTGAGTAGTTTAATTAGTGAAAAATTTATTTTTGTCATTGTAAGTTATAGTAAAGCAATTACCTGACTTTAGCAAGATTTTGGTCTGGTTGAAAAAAAAGAGAGGCAAACAGTTGAAAATAGAAACATTGGAATTCACTTTTAAATTAGATTGTAGACTTCTTAAAGAGATTTTTTTTAAAGATTTATTTATTTATTCATACAGAACTGGGGTACAGGCCAGAGATGCGGTTGTGAGAGGATTCACCAGAGACAGAATGGGGTACAGAACAGGCAGATCGATGAAGTACACTGCTGAGGGGAGCAGCAGGCAGGTCAGGAGAGGTCTGTCTCGCCATGTGGATCTCTTCCGGGGCAGGCGGGGATCGAACTCATGCGGAAGTGGCTTAAGCTTCTTTGCGCTGTGCTTTAACCTGCTGCGCCACCAGGGAGGGCCATGAAGAGATTTTTTAAAAGAGTTATTTATGCATACAGAACTGTGGTATAGGCCAGAGGTGCAGGGACAGTGAGAGGATTCGCCAGAGACAGAGTAGGGTGCAGGAAAGGCAGATCAATGAAGTACAACACTGAGGAGAACTGCGGGTGGGTCAGGAGAGGTCTGCTACGCCATGTGGGACACCTCCCTGGCCAGGGATTGAACTCGTGAAGTGGGTGCTTTTTTTGTCATAGTGCTGTGCTTTAACCTGTTGTACCACCAGTGAGGGCCCTGAAGAGGTATTTTAGAGAAGGAAAGCACTTTAGGGGAATAAAGGGAAGAGTATAAAAAAGATTAAATTTAAGAAAATACATGAGCTACTAATCCAGAATCATTGAGATAAGTGATTATGAACTCTTCTTATGAAAATGTGAATCATTAAGGAGAGGTTGGCTGGAGCCAGATTCTGAAAAGCAAAACACTCAATGCTATGTTAAGAATTATCCAAACTTGGGCCTTCCTGGTGGAGGGGTTCACCAACCATTGCAGCATGAGTTGGATCCCCAGCCAGGGAGTTAACCCACGTGGCTCTTGCCTGCTTCTCCCCACTCTAGTGAATGCTCTCACCACTCCTATCCCAACATTTCTGGTTTATACCCCAGTTTTTGTATGCAGAAGTAAATAAAAGTGATTTAAAAAAAGAAGAATTATCTGGACTTTCCCAAGCATGGGGATCTCATGAAATTTTGAGTTTGGTATGAGACTATAGAGGGAAACAATGACCAACTACCAAACTAAGGAAATGCATGGTGAATGATTCTAAGAATTTCTCTCAGCCACTCAAAATATCAGTGTCTTGTTTATTAACCAAATTTCTTAAATGAGGTAATTATGAAGTTTACTCAAAGTGAGAGTAGATCAGAAGTATAGGTGAATGTTAGGTGTAATGATCAAACACAGCCCTCTTCTAGCCAAATAATTTGTTTCTCTTATCCTATCACTCAAGCAATCTTGTTTTCTGGCAATATTCAATAAATTTTATACTCCTCCTTGAATAATAGCTAACATCTGAGGTCATTGTTTTAAAAACCCAGGACTGTTACAGAAATTTTTTCCAATATAAATAACTGAAAGCTTATACTTACATCACAGAAGGGACATTAAACTCAAAAAGCTCTATATATGTGAATATTCATGTTATCTTTTTCCTTCATTAATTACGTGTCTGCCATCATGAAGAGATATTAATGTCCCATAAACAGAGAGACCTCTAGGTTCTTGAACTGAATGCTTTCATATCTCTTTTACTTCATTAAGTCATCTTTTAAAGGAAATTAGAAACAAAACAAAAAATTTATAATCAGACTGCACAGAATTACTTGGTAGTTTAGATCAACCAGGATGCAGGTTCACATAGTTTCTAGGGTCCATGTCTGCTAAACTTCCGTTTCCCCCTTCAGTTTTGTCGGCCATAGGATTGACTTCTGCTGAACTCAACATCTCTATAGCCATCCCCTTCATGACCAATAACATCATTTTTTTTAATGACTGCATTAGGATCAAGGAGCCTTGTTCATGAAATAAAATTATCATGTTCTTGAGGTTCAATCAGGTACTAGTGTCTTAACCATGTTAGTATTCTATTTTAACCATGTATATCACAATGGGGAATGCCCAGTCTTTAATGAAAGCAAAATAGAGTTGAATATATGTGTATTTTTTCATTCTAATTAACTAATATCGAAGATAGTTTGTCATTATTGAAAAATAAGGAATATAAGTGATTTCTTACCTGAGTTACTGTCACAGGCGGATCATTCAAAGAAGGTTTGAAGAGATAAAGTAAAATGATTGAAATAAAGTATTACAAACATTGAAGGAAACTTTTGACCATAATTTAGCCTTTTTCAAAGTTAATTATGATTAACTTCATCCACATAAAAATTTGTAATTTGCATCAGTGCTTACATTAATGTATTGAAACCCAAAGTGTTGTCTGGTTGCTTTTTTTTTTATGAATTTGTCATGAAGTCAGCTACTGGATTATTTTTCTGGTTGCTAAATTGTACCTATTATTCAATATCACCCGCCCCCGGGTCACATGCATTAGAATGTCCTGCTTTAATCCACCCAGGCCACTTCTTCCTGCATCTGAACTGCCTCTGGGTAACCAGAATTCCAGAATCCCATTAGAAGCTATAAGAATTTCATCATACTCCTGACAGGGGACTTATCTGTTGGGGTGCAAAATTCAAGACCTGAGAAGTCCCTGATGCAGAGAAGTGAATAGAACTTGAACCCAGGGTTGGGATGGTCTCCTTAATATGTTTGGCAACCTTAGAGGATCACCACCACAATTTTGGGGTGGGCCAGCGTTCTAGGCTGCTCTCTTTATGCCATGACATTCTGGTAATGGATTCTAAGAATTCAAACTCTCTATGAAGGTGAATAGAACATATTTTAAAACTTTTAAATATTTAGACATAAGATGTATAGACCTCCAATTTTATTCTTCCTTAGTTAGGAATGATTCGAAATTAATCTATTTTCTAATGTAATGAACATTAAAACAACATTAGCATAATAAGGATAGCATAATACTTCTGTACTTAAATAATTTTGACTTTTGTAATAATTCATACCTAAAAGGATCTAATCCCATTCTTGGCAGTGGGAGTTTATGGTTCAGTAAATTTTCTTGAAACTGACTAGTACTGATACGAAATAATTATAGAAAGTACCTCTCTACCATTCTTCCCTACCTTGGAAAATGATGAATGAATTCATTCTACTACTTATGATTTTTTTTCCTTTTATAGTCTTTCTAATCTGAATATCCATGTTTCTTCTTAGAACTTTAGTTTTTGCTACTCTTCTGAAGAATAAAGAAACATTTAATAAAAATTTTATAATGCTGTATGCCAAATCAAATCATGTGGTTTGGTGTATAGATTATGATGGTGGCTTTTTAACAGATAGTCCTAAATGCATTTGCAGTAATTTAAAATTAGTGCATCTGTCTATTAATAAAGATGCACATTAATATGACCCTTTAGTAGAGCTATTTTTCACCTTATGAATTAAGGGTCATAAATGTGTTCATACCTTTTGATTTTGGAAATGCTACTTATCTTCAAGACTTACAAACAAAAAAAGTAATAGTTTACTGTTTATATTATAGTAAATTCAGTTATTCATAATAACCAAATGAAAGCAACCAAAATGTCCATCAGTAAGGTAATGGTAGCTAAGCAAATTATGATGTAGTGAATATTAATGTAGTCCTTAATAACATTATCAAAAAGACTGTAAGACATAGGAGAGGAACAGTATTTTAAGTTTTGTATTTTTCAGTATATTTTCTCAAGATATGTGTGCATATAGACAAGATTTGTAGACTAAGTAAACAAAAAGGTAGCTGCATTTTAAAGTGTACTTTTTTTCTGTATTCTCAGTTCCCTACACTGTTGTATTAATAATAAAAACAATTGTTTTAGATATAGCCAGTACTATGCAAAAGACTGAACAAAATATTTCACATAAACTTAGGTAGTTATTGAATATCTTTACCCCTTCCTTCACATCCTTATCAAGATCTTTGTGTTAACAAGATGTGTGGGTGCTTTTGGGTTTTGTTTCAACAGGTACCAGCCAGTGGCCCAGACCTGGAGGGCAAGCTCCTTCATCTCCTAGCTATGAAAACTCACTCCACTCCTTGGTAAGAGCCTTTTAGGGACATACAGGTCACTTTATCTCATAGTTTGGAGGCTTTTTTTCCCCCAGTAAATCTTGTGTAACCATGAAAAAAAAAACAGGATAGTATTACACACAAATTCTTTGGTAACAAGTGGCCTGATTTAGATGAACAATGTAAGACACATTGGATGTGCCTTTTGCCATCTGTTCTTTGAGACATCAGGTTTCTGATCTTGGGACAGCTGGTATTAAAATTGTGTTAGGAGATTTTTGTTTCTTTGGTAAATCTTGGGCTTAATTTTTCTATACTTTTAAATGTAAGAGGAAACTTTAAAACATTAAATATACACACACAGTAAAAGCAAGAAAATTAGTCCAGCAAAGCAAAATGGGTTGCATTTTTGCTTTCTCTTATGCTTGATATTGTGTATAGTTTATAGCATTTTCATTGCAAATTTAAAATATAACAAATTATTTTGTCATGAAGTGTTATTTCCCATATTTCTTGAATAAAAAAAGAACATGTGCAGATTGTATAAATGAATGGTTCTTAACAAGTATGAAGAATTTGTGACAGAATGTTGACTACTGTTGGTTTTCCATGCTTACCTCAGAATTACAAAGTATTATAAAAAACAAAAGGATGAGTTGATGGAATGCTAAGTCATGCCATCATTCAGTAATTCTAGGTTATAAAAAATTCTTTTTTGTGACTAACAGGGTATTGTAAATTCAAAGAAAATTTTCTTCTCACATATTTTGCAAGCAAATATAAACAATATGTGCTGTGTAAATGCTAACCTAATAACTTCGCTGTTAAATCCCAGCCTTCTCATACCTTAATACAAGTAGATCTCACAGGTCTCCACGTTAACTGTACTAACATGTTATGCTGACATGCACATCAGCTATTTCCTCATCTCTTTTGGAGTTAATCTTAACCTGTGCTTTGCCTCCTGTTCTGTCTTGACTTTGCCAGAAAAATCGAGTTGAGCAGCAACTTCACGAGCATTTGCAAGATGCAATGTCCTTCTTAAAGGATGTCTGTGAGGTACTATTTCTTTTAGATGGTGCCTTTTTTGTGTTTCAATCAATTATACTTCCTATTATCCATTTAAAATCTTGAAGCCTATACAGACTCCACAGTCTTTTAAAATCAAACAATGACCATTTCGGTTTCTATAACAGTATGTAAGAATAGACTTTTGTTCTCTGATGTTGTTGAGAATAATTTCTTTGTAAGAGAGCTCTACTGGCATGTGCTTTTGATTTTAAAAATTCTAATATGTTTGTGTATGAGGCATGTGTGTATCCACAGACAGTTAATATCAGTTCCTCAGTTTTGTGAAAGAACATACTTGAATGTGTTCACCATTTAAGATAAGTATGCAAACAGAATTGTACCTTAAGCTTGATTGATTTGAAGGTGCTTCCCCCAAAATTGCCATTTCAAACATTAGTGTTAAAGTACAGATTATCTTTTTAATCAACTTTTTTTAAATTGTGTATCATACACAATAGAGAAACCTTCATCTTTTGTAGAAACTAAAAGAAATAACCTCATGGTAGATTGGTAAATTGATATTATAAAGTGTAGTGATTTGTTTCTAAAGCTGTATTAATTTATCACAACCTTTATATACCCTTTCTTTGTTGATTTGTAGTGCAGGTAGTTGCTTTGAAGCTACTTGATAGTTTATTTCACTTTCTGTTTTCTGTATGTCCCAAAGTAGGAAACATAGCAGTTTAATAAATTTGAGAGATAATAGCAATAACCTCAATGTCTTTTTCAATCCCTCCAGCAATCTCGAATGGAGGACCGTTTAGACAGACTAGATGATGCTATCCATGTGTTGCGAAACCACGCTGTGGGACCTTCCACCAGTTTGCCTGCTGGTCACAGTGATATACACAGTTTATTGGGACCATCACATAATGCACCCATTGCAAGCCTCAATTCAAACTATGGTGGATCAAGCCTTGTTACAAGCAGTAGATCTGCTTCAATGGTAAAATAGTGGTGTTGTTGTTGTTGTTTTAATAACCTCTCAGCCTACTATCCTAAATGTTCTTCATGAAATCTGTGGAGAAAGTCCTCTTTTTTTGAAAGGAAGGTAGAGTAACTTTTAATTTCCTTTAATGACTTGCGTGGCATCATTGACTGAATTCTGGTCTTTAAAATCCTCCTATGATCATATGCAAAAGTAAAAACTTACTACAAAGATCATTTTAACTTAAACTTGGTTTTTTTCCCGAGGTGTGTAACAGTTTTTGTCTTGAAATAGAGTATAGAAAGTATAAATAGAAAAAGCAGTACAGCATAAATGAATCTCGAGAATTTTGGTCTACAAAACTGTTTATTATAATTTGTAACTAGCTTTCAAAAGCAGGAGTAATGTGAAACTATTTGTACAGGTCCAAATGTAAGCTTTTTCCCAAGTGAAAAAGAATGTAGTGTAGTATTAAGATTGGCTATAACTTAGGTGACAATGAAAGGAAACAATTTTAGATTAATCCCCAAAGAGAATGAAATAATTCAACCACGTTTAAAAAAAAAAATTCCTTAGAAGGGGAAAAAAAATGAAATTCTACAGCCATGCACATCAAAAATTCTATAATGAATGTGTCTTATATTTTTTTATCCACATTGTCTTTTCAAGAAAAGAAGCTCTTTTTGAACCTGCTATTTAACTGATGCCATGTGTTTGCATGTTTATGGTAGGATTGTTTTTAGGATTCATTGCATGTTGTAAGTATTCTCTTATGAAGCAGATTTCTAGCTCTGTGCCATGTGATCAAGGGTAAAACTTACCTTTCATCAAAATACTTAGGTGCCCCAAAATGCTGACGGCTGTGTTCTGTAAAATAGGATTGATTCCAGATTTTCACATTCATATGTCAGACAGCCATTTATATTAATTTTGGAGCCACTGAGGTTAACTTCAAACAAGGCTGCCTGGTTTCCTGAGAACAGTTTTCAGCAACCTGGGTGACATCAAATGTCTGCATATCTCAACGATCAGGCTTTGGGTTTTGTTTGTTTGTTTGTTTGTTTGTTTTTAATTGTCAGATATCTTAAAATTCAGATCCCCTTTAAGCTTTTTTTTTTTTTAATGCTTATAAGAACTGGGGTACAGGTCATAACTGTGGGAGATGAGAAGATTCACCAGAGACAGAGTCGGAGACAGAACAGGCAGATTGACTGAAACAAACTGCTGAGGAGGGGAGCAGCAGGCTAGGCAGGAGGGGTCTGCTATACCATGTGGGTCACCTCCCTGGCCTGGAATCGAACTTGTGCTGCAGTAGGTTTGGGTAACTTCATAGTGCTGCATTTTAATCCTCTGTGCCACAAGGGAGGCCCATTAAGTTATTTTTGTTGCTAGTGATAAGCTAAAAAATGTGAAAACATTTATGAATTGTCAAATTCATAGAAATATAAGGAAGTGTTTTTCTCACTCAGTAATAATAAAATAATTATATTAGGTACATTACAAATAATGTAGACTATGAATTAAAGGTTTTAATTATACTTTGTTTAAGATTTATTTGTGCATACAAGAACTGGAGTACAGGTCAGAGGTTGGAGTTGGGGGGAAGGATCACCAGAAACAAAGTGGGGAACAGCGTATTTGCTGAAATACACTGCTGTGGGGAACATCAGGCAAGATAGGTCTGCTGCACCATGTGTGGGTCATCTCCCTGACCAGGATCGAACTTGTGCTACAGTACCTTTGGATAGCTTCATAGTGCTGCACTTTACCCCTTGCACCACCAGGGAGGCCCCTCAATTACACTTTTTTTTCTTTATTTTTTCCATTTCAGCTGCAGTCCCTGTGGACTTCCCATCACCAATTTACCTGTGTGCCATCACCATATTCCCATGCACTTCCTCCCCCCATTTTTGATTCCCGCCCCCACTCCACTCCCATAAAATGTCTCTGGTACATAGTTGTTCATTATTTTTTTTCCCCCCTGGTTCTTTATGTCCCTGCTATGAGTGAAACCATCTGGTATTTTATTCTTTCTGGCTTATTTCACTAAGCATGATCCCTTCCAGCTCCATCCATGTTGCTGCAAAAGGCATGAGTTTATCTTTTTTGATTGCTGAGTAATATTTTATTGTGTATATGTACCACATCTTTTTAATCCAGTCGTCTGCTTTTGGGCATTGGGTTGATTCCAGCTATATTTTTTTAAATGCTATTTACCTTATTTAGAAGACTGCCTTGAAAATGAGTATATTTAAATCCCAAATTTGTCTCAAATGTAATATTTTCATTTCTTACTCCTCACTTCTTAGTTATTTTTCAATTCTTCACTGTTAATAGCTCACTGTTCCTATTTCAGTTTATGTGCCGCTTAAATGTAGAATCTGTTTAAAATTAACTTCTGTCTTTTGGAGCTAGTCTTACCAATGTAGGATATGAGTTGGAAATGAGACTTTTCAAAGTCCAATCCGCCAAAGCCATGTAGAAACTTAGTGCATTTTTGTTTTAAAGATTTATTTATGCTTACAGAACTGGGGCATAGGCCAGAAGTGTGGTGGGTGAGAGGATTCATCAGAGACAGAGCGGGTTACACACCAGGCAGATTGACTAAGTACAATGCTGAAGATAGCAGTGAGCAGGTCAGAAGAGGTCTGCCACGCCATGTGGGTCAGCTCCCGTGCTGCAGTGGCTTCGGAGAGCTTCACAATGTGGTGCTTTAATTCATTGTGCCACCAGGGAAAGCCCAAAACTTAGTGCATTTTAAAAGACCTGTAGAAGGAAAAATTGTTTCCTTCAGTGGTACCCTGAAACTTTCCATTAAGAAAGTACCTTCTTGTTACATGCTCTAGAATAAGAGTCTTCTGAAATGAGAGATGAATTTGACTTAGTCCAAGCTGTAACATCAATGTTTCAGTGGCTAAGCCTAAACTATTACTCATGTGTCTAACAGTCATCCCTTCATTCTTATAACCTTAGAGGACAAAGAGATGATGAAAATCTGCCATACATTGTCTATTCTGTCCAACCCACCCAGACAAAATCTTTAGTGGAGATAGAGATGCACATGTTCCTACCAAATTTACCCCCAAATTGTAGAGTTATTAACTGACAAAATCTGACAGGTAAGTCACTAGTTATCTCCCATCTCACCTTTTATCTTTTTTGTAAAGATTTGTTTATGCATACAAGAACTGGGGGGCAGGGTATGAGAGGATTCACCAGCTGTAGAGTGAGGGACAGAACAGGTGGACTTCTGAAATATACTGCTGCGGGGAGCAGCAGATGAGACAAGGGAGATCTGCTGCACTGTGTGTCAGCTCTCTGGTGGGGAATTGAACTTGTGCTACAGTAACTGTAGTTACTTCATAGTGCTGAGGCTTCATAGTGCTGAGGCTTAACCCCTCGTACCACCAGTGAGGCCCCTCATCTTTTAGCTTTAACTCCTCAATTCTGTTCAGTAAAAACACCAAGCTACAGAATGTAGTAAAGGCCACATTATATGTGATCAAAGTTGCAACTTTGATCAAAGTTGCAAATGTTAATTTGTCAGTAATTCTGTATTTACTTTGTATGATAATGAATTCCACTTCTTTCAAAAATATTTAATTGTCATCATAACACGAATTTTCTATAGTGTAGGATTATTCTAACAAACATAATTTCTATTTCAGGGCCTCCACAGAATATTCAAATAGTATTTCAACTTTGCAACCTATATGGTCTATGTCAAAATTACCCTAACTCTGGTATTATTAACAGGAAAACAACCTTACATATATTGGAAACAAATGAGTGTGGCTGTGTTCCAATAAAACTTTATTTACAAAAACAGGTTTTTTAATTTGTTCTTTAAAAAAAGGGCAGCACAAGACTTGGCCTGTCCCTTTATCTTTTTTTAGAAAGCAAATTAGTTTACTGGTGCAGAAAATGAATTAGTTGTTTCTCTTTTTCTTGAAACCTATAACTTTTTGCTTATTTTATTTCCATGAAGTTCAAGAGTTTTCTTGAAGTAGTTGGAACATTTGATGTAAGCCAGAATGGACAGAGAGCAGAAAAGAATTGATTGCAGGATCAAAGTGGTAACAGAGACAGTCTCTACCCACCTTGTAAGGCTTATCAAGATTAGTTGTGGTGTCAAGTCTATATGGACAGGATAACCAAAACAATGTCCTTGGTCAAAGAAATTGCTTGCAAGTGACACACTAATTTGTAGATTATGTGTCTCTTTGTCTCATAGATGAAATAATTCTCTAGCATTTTTTAGTGGTTCCGGAAAAAGATTTTTACATTTCACACCAAGGAGATAAGACCTGCCAAAATGTATGTTAATGAGTTAATATCAAACGATTTAATTTTAACTTTTTTTTAAAGCTACACTAAATTCAAAGACTTGATTGACATCAAAGTTCAGAATTCAAAGTGGGTTCAATTGCAGAAAGTTTTTTTTTTACATTTTAGCTACATAAGATAAACATAAAGTTAATTTCCTAAAGGATTATTATACCAGAGAAAGAAACCAGGAAATGAATAATTTGCTCTATTTTATGTATTTAGTGTCCCCAGCCTGGCAGTTTTAATAATTGCTCTTATTTTTAAATAAGTTTTAACATAACTTATTTACTAAAATTTTCCTGTTACCATTCAGTATTTTTTATTATTTCTCCATATGTGTTTGTTGCAAATATAAGGCTTAGACTAGATCCAAACACTCTTACTGATGTTTCATGTATCTTTCAATTTCAGTATACAAAGGCTATGATTTTAGAACTATTGAAATGTCATCATTGAACTTTAATTTTGCCCCATTTATTTATTGTATGAATAAACTCTTAAACTGCTAGCAAGAAAAAAATTGCTGTTATTCAGTGGAAATCTTTAATACAATCATTAATTTCATTTGACAAAGAAGCCTCAGCATTATAAAATCACGTCTTGAGTATAGTATTTAAAGTACCAAGGCCCTATGCAATATTTCTGTAATAGCACATTTTAACACAAAATACTTATTCTTCAGATTAGGTTACATTAGAAGCTTTTAATATAAATGAAAACTTGATGCAAATCTTTAAAAGTTCTTTACTTATGAGATAGTATAAAATTCCATCCATGAGATCTTTTGATTTCTTTGTTACAAGTCCTAAGGAAATTTAATCCAGGCATTTTTCTTGATCTTTTTGGGGGTGGGTATTATATGGTTCTTATTATTTAAGCTGTGGTTTAAAGTATGTGGTATCCTTGTATGAGAGCAAATTGTAAATAATGTTAAATCATAGAATTTAAAGCTAATTATATAATGGTTTTAAAACATACATCAGTCTTTGAAATTCTAAAACATTTAGAAAAACTTTTTCAGTTCTGATAATCTAATAGATGAAGTTATTATAGATGAGTAGGCAAATTGATGATATTTTATGTAAAATTAGTACTTTTGTCACTTATCAAAATATATTTGGAACAATTTTAACCTTACATTTAGACGATTTTTAACTTTATTAGTATAGGTTTATATAATGTGCTAATTGTGTATACCTGTTTCAACGGAATCTTAGCTCATTTTTTCTGAATTTTACTTTTTCTAAACAATTTTTTCCTACATGGACAAGTTAAACAATTTTTATTTTCATTAAGAATAAAATATTACACATTTAAAGGGTTTTTGTACCTTTTTAAATTCAAAATTGTTAAAAATAACATTTTAAAAGTAAAAACTATACAGATTATATATTTGTGGAAATATAACTTAAAAGGAATCATAACAATGATTCCAATGTATGTTTGGGGGGTAAAATCCCTATACACACATAAAGATTCTTTGACCAGCCCATAGATTTAATAATGATTGATTTAAATCACTGTTATTTGGTGAGTAGTACAAGTTGAACATATTGTTGCCAGAACAGAATCAGGAATTCACACTAAATATATTTGAGCTATTTCTTAATTCATAAGACCTCTTATTTATCAACTAATGGATTTAGCATTTTTCTGTTGTGAATGCTAAAGCCATTGAACAAATTAAAAGAAAACAGCTTCCTCATTGGGTGCTACCACAACTGTAAGGCCATACACAGATTGTGAAAATTCCAAATGCAGGATGATGTCATTTAATGAGATGGATCTTTTATTCTGGCAATGGAGTTCTTCCTCATAATTGAAATTAGAAGGGGCTGGAGGGTGGGGGGGGTGCCATGTTGCCTTTTCTTTCTACTCCTCCAACAGAAGCAGCCCATCAGCTGTATGCTAATGAGATGAACAATTAAACAGGGTCCTATCTGGTTGGCCCCATAGGCTGTAAGCTCAGACAAAGAACGGTTTATACACCTGTTGTGTGTGTGGACAGAGCCATTTGAATGGGCAACTGCAGATTAAAAGAAGGACAAGGGAGCTAGGGTTAGCAAGGGTTAAAGAGAAAACTAGAAGAACTGTGAAAGTCAGATTCTCCAGAAAATAGGAGGATCGTTTGCAAAGAGTAGTCAAGTTACAAAGAAAACTGTTTCTGTTAACTTCTTTCTTGTAGTTGGTGTGAGAAAGTACTTAGTTTGTAGTATTACATTTAAAAAAAAATTGCTGGCATTTATATCCCAAAACAAATGGAACAGTCTTTCTGGTTTCCTTCAGGGAAAAGCAAAATTTCTAAGGCTTACTGCTTAATTGATCCTTTGTCATAGAACGTTTTTACTGGTTAAGATTGAGAAGTCATTTATATTAATAAAATTAAGGGAAAGAAAAATGTAAGTTTTTATCCTATTATTTTGTGTTATGGAGCTATAAAATGAATTTCATATGCATAATATGAAATAAATACCCATATGTTCAAAACTTTATTAATATTATCGCTCCCATTATATTACATGACCTGATAGCTCAACATACTAAGAGCAGAATTAGTACATTCTACCAAAAGTTAAAAAACGTTTTAGGTCTTTATTATTATAGATACAAACCAAAAAATCTTAGCTTTGTCTTTATCCTGCTATTTCTTTGGTCACTAGTCAAATTTGTTCTAGTGATGTTTTTTCTTTAGAATAAACTCAGTACCAGATCCCAAAGAATTTGTAGTTCTGTGTTGTGTTTTTATTATATCTATTCTTATAAAATGGAATTTTTGAACTAATCTCCTTAGATTACTGAGTTCATAATGAGCAAGAAAGCACCTTCTATGTTAGAATAAACATAATAAGGATGCCTTGGAAACAGACCTCATGAAATACTTTTAAAATAATTTTCTCAGGCCCTCCCTGGTGGCACAGCAGGTTAAAGCACAGTACTAAGAAGCTAAAGCTACTTCAGCATGAGTTCAATTCCTGCCCCGGAGGTGACCCACATGGAGCGGCAGACCTCCCCAAACCCACCCGCTGCTCCCCTCAGCAGTGTACTTCATAGATCTGACTGTTGGGCTCCCTACTCTGTCTTCGGTGAATCTCCTCACCAACCCCTCACCTCTGGCCTGTACCCCAGTTCTGTCTGCATAAATAAATCTTAAAAAAATAATTTTCTCTCTTGAATAAAGAGAAAAAAAAATTTTCTTCCTGGTTGTTAGCTTTTAATTCTTCAGATTTTTGTCAAGTTTTTGTGTGGGTTTTGTTTTCTCTTTTGGTGGAAGATGAATACAAATGCTTCTGGACAATTACAGAGGTGATAAGAGAATAGAAAACTGCTGTATTTTCTGTGGTCCATTCCCAACTTTAAGACATAACAATATGGCCCTCCCTGGTGGTGCAGCGGGTTAAATAAGCACAGCACCAAGAAGCTAAAGCCACTTCAGCATGAGTTCGATCCCCACCTGCCCCGGAGGTGACCACATGGCTCTGCAGTCCTCTCCTGACCCGCCCGCTGCTCCCCTCAGCAGTGTACTTCGTCAGTCTGCCTGTTCTGCTCCCCACTCTGTCTCTGGTGAATCCTCTCACTGCCCCTGTACCTCTGGCCTCTACCCCAGTTCTATATGCATAATTAAATAAATCTTTAAAAATAAATAAATAAAAATTGAAAAGACAATGATTATGAGGCATGATGAAATTATCTGGTTGAGAAAAGGTTATAGTCAATGCAAAGTGAATAGTGACACAACTAATCCCCAGCAATTACTAATTTTCAAATAATTTTAAAAGTAGCTGTGGAATACCTTTAATGGTTTTTTTGTTTGTTTTTAAACAACATTAAGAATTTAAAAATAAGGGGGGAAGCAGATGGGGTATGGGCACGGGTGGTTTGGTTGAAGGTGGAAAAAAGGGTGGAATACAGGTAATTCTTAAAATATATGATGAAAGACCTGATAATAAACCAAGGAGATAAGCTTGCATAGGGTTATTTATACCTCTTGGGGTAAAATCCATTCAGAGCCATGAAAGATAAAAGCCATATTAATGACTCAAGGAGGATTCAAAGCATGGTAGTTTATTGAGATTGAAAGATTTATTGAAAAGTGGTGGTTCTCACTTTTAACACCAGTCAATAAACCTATTTAATTAAAGGTTTAATCTTCCAATTGATATGTCTGCTGCTGCTCCAATTAAAGGCTTCATTTGTATCTAGTTTTTCTAAAAATAACACAATTGCTAATATACTTGTAGTAGTTCATGCCTTATTTTCCCATTCAGGTGAGTCATAACTGGTGTTAAGTTTGGTTAAACTGAGAATAAAAATAAAATAATAAACATACATTGTAAATACTTATAAATTCTGAATGGCATTTTTTTTTGTCATCTGGCAATGCAAAACTTTTGTTAATAAGTTATTTTAATTTTGTGTTGATTTTGCTGGCCTTTTAAAATTTTTGAGGGGAGGGCCCTCTCTGGTGGCGCAACGGATTAAAGCACAGCACTGCAAAGCTGGCTGCAACCATTTCCATGCAAGTTTGATCCCCTGCCCTGGAGGTGACCCACATGGCACAAGCAGACCTCTGCTGTCTCGCCCACTGCCCCCCTTAGCAGTGTAATTTTCAGTCTGCCTGTTT
Source organism: Condylura cristata (assembly GCF_000260355.1). Classification (NCBI taxonomy): domain Eukaryota; kingdom Metazoa; phylum Chordata; class Mammalia; order Eulipotyphla; family Talpidae; genus Condylura; species Condylura cristata. The sequence goes on along the minus strand of NW_004567124.1, from coordinate 13,536,755 downwards.
TGCTCCCCTCCCTGTCTCTGGTGAATCCTCTCACTGCCCTGCAGTTCTGCCTGTACCCCAGTTTTGTATGCATAAGTAAATCTTTCTTTTAAAAAAAATTTTTTTTTTGAGGGGAAGCAGAGAAAGAAATCAAAGGCATTGTGGTATACCAAAGTATAAACATATTATTACTTAGAAGATAGCATTATTTTGTTAAGTTAATACAGCATTATTTGGGGGCCTCCTTGGTGGTACAAGGGGTTAAGTCTCAGCACTATGAAGCAATCAGGAGCCACTGAACTCAAGCAACCACTGAAGCAGAAGTTCAATCCCAGCCCAGGCAGGCAGCTAACCCATGTAGAGAGAGCAGCAGACCTCTCCTATTTTGCCGGCTGCTCCCCTCAGCAGTGTATTTCTGTCACTCTGCCTGATCTTCTCCCCACTCTGTCTCTGGTGAATTCTGTCACCCCCAGGCCCCACAACTGTGGCCTACACCCCAGCTCTTGTATGCATAAATAAATCTTTAAAGAAATATATAGTGTTGTTTGTTAATATAGTTTAACAGTATATGTTTAGGTAGTATGTAGAGAATCTAAGGATTCTTAATGGTGCCTGTAATGTATAGTGTTTTATGACTTTTTTGAGTGCGTTATCTCTGTTTACACATTTGGTGGTCCTAATAGTTCTTTGAGGAATATGAAATTTGAAAGTTAAAATTTTATCATTTTGATTCAAAGCCATCATGTCTTTTGAAATTCTACATAAGCAGAAAATTAGCATCGAAAAATAGTTGCTAAATAAAAATGAGTGAAAATCTTTATTAAGCTCAGTAAAAAAACTTTAACATTGTTGCCTCTGAACTATTTTGACTGCTTTTGTTTTTTAACTTTAGGTTGGCACTCATCGAGAAGATTCTGTCAGTCTTAATGGCAATCATTCTGTGCTCTCTAGTACAGTCACTGCTTCAAGCACAGACTTAAATCATAAAACACAAGAAAATTATAGAGGTAACTATTTTGTTGGTTTTCAGCACTATATCTTTCTCACAGGCAGATTGACATCTTTTAGTCAAAACTCATTTTAGGTGAGGAAATTCTAGAATTAAAAGTTTCAATGGCCCTTTGGATGGGTGAGTTAGATACTTACGGTGGTTCACACCATGTGAAGCTATTATTTAGTATTTACCGGTCATCTTACCTACTATCATGCCACTCTTCCTTAGCAGCTTTCTCTGGTAACTTTATCTTTGTGGTCCCTAGAGGCAGTAAAAAATATTTCTGGGCATAGCAGATCTTCCAGTAATGTCAATTTGTTATAACGTTAATGAAGGGAGAAAAAAACTGATTCCCACTTGGGGCCACTTGTTTGTATGGCATTTGCATGTTGTCCCCATGTCTGCATGGATTTTCTGTGGGATCTCCAGTTTCTTCCCACAGCCCAAAGATGCGCATGTTAGGTTAACTGGGGAAATGTTTAAATTGTCTGTTTGAGTGAGAGAGGGTATGTGTGTAAGTGCACCCCACAACTGGAAGACATCCTATCCAGGTTAGATCATGCCTTGAATTTTGAACTCTGGCCACCTATAACCCAGAACCAGAATAAATGGATCAAAAAATGAAGGATTGAATGAATATAAAATATTTTAAGTTTAGAAGAGTTTAGGAGGTTTATTTAGATGTTGAATAATGGTTTTGTGACCAGAAATATGCACTAGGCACTTAACTCTCTAGTACCAATTAACTAATGTAAAATTAGCTTTGTTATGGCATTTTGCTCAAAATTGCTCTCTCCAAGAATTCATCCAAGTGAGGACTTAACTATGTATTGTCATTTTGAATGATAGTAGCTATTGTTTACAAAATCATTTAATTAGATAATTCTGATAAAAATCATACTGTGATCAATGTCACAGAATAGAACTTCTAAATAAACACAAGTATATAGCTGATCCTAAGACCACCAAAGTAAATATTCTCTCTCCCATTTATATTTAACTATACACCTGTTTTATTGTGTTTATTCAGATAGCTTTTAAAGCTTATTTCCTTTAACATAGCAGATCTTAGAAGTCAGTTTCTAAAATATATTAAGTTTCTCATAACATGTTCAGTTGTATCAGATGGTGTCTGAAAGTGAACATTAAACTGATCATCTGGGTCAAGCTCATTCTTTTAAATACAGATCCTTTCAATGTCACTTTTCCTAAGTTTTGTGGACATGTTCTGTCCAGGTTCCAAACATTATACTTTAATACATCTTCAGATTTTTTCATAGCTTATAACAACTAAGGTAATTGACCACCTAGAAAGCTTTTTACATTCTGAATTCTAATTCTATTTTTATATATTTTTTCCCTCTTTGTTAGGTGGCTTGCAAAGTCAGTCTGGAACTGTTGTTCCAACAGAAATCAAGACTGAAAACAAAGAGAAAGATGAAAACCTTCATGAACCCCCTTCATCAGATGACATGAAGTCAGATGATGAATCATCCCAGAAGGATATCAAGGTTTCATCTAGAGGCAGAACAAGGTATTTGTTAACAATCAGGGAGTATAGTGCATTCATTTGTCATGGGTAAAAACAGTTGGAAAATTGTAAGGTATTTATTGGTAACTGTATTCTAGATAATTGTCTTGGGACTTTATGTGTTTAACACTCACATTAACTATCACAGCTTCTGTAAAAGAGAAGCATATAAGCATGACTCCAAAATTATGTTTTCTATTATACCACACTTTTTTAGGGTTTAAAAAGAAAAGAATTACATCTCCCCCTTCACTGCTTATAGTCTGTAAAATCTTTTGAGGACAAAATAACTAAAACTACTTAAATTATGCTATGTGGACATTTAGATACATTCCATAAATAAATATTTTTAGTATATTAACTTAAGGCTAAGTATATGGTAAGTCTCTATTGTATGGTTTAAATCAGGGATCACCAGCTATCACCCATCAGCCAAATCCAGGTCACTGTACTTTTTTTAGCAAAGTTTTACTAAAATACTGCCATGCCCCATCTGTTTACATATTGTTTGTCCCTGCTTTCACATTGCAGTGATTTGTATAGTTTCAACAGAGACCAGATGACCCACAAGCTGAAAATATTTACTCTGGTCGTTTACAGAAAAATTTGTTGACCTTCAGTAAAGATACTAAGGTTACTTTTATGATGGTAATTCCATGTGTGTGGTATAGATTTGCCTCTGTGGAGCACTAACTTTGGATCTTATTATATTGCCACTAATCAGTTATGTAATCCTATTGAAGTCATTGTTTTTTCTGAATTTTGGAGTGGTTTTAACCTTTGCTGAACAGATACTTGACATTTTACAGATACAGGTGTCTTAAGCCCTAGACTGTACTCAATAAATCATCCTCTCTGACAGTAAAACCTTTAAAACTATATTTCTTAAGTGTTCCCAAAGATTCTGATGAGTAGCCACATTTGGAAACCTTTGGGCTATATAATCTAGAAAGGTTCTTTTGAAGTCAAAGAGCTGCCAATTCTCAATTATCAAAAGAGTAATACTTTTCTGTAATTCTTGTAAGACTCTGCTGTGAACTTGTTGTTTGTTTGTTTTTTAATTTTTATTTATTTTTACATAGAACAACTAGGGTGTAGGTGTAGGGAGGTATGGAAATGAGAGGATTCACCAGAGACAGAGTGGGAAGCAGAACATGCAGTTCATTGAAATCACTGCTAAGGAGAGCAGTGGGCAAGATAGGAGAGGTCTGCTGTGCCATGTGGATCAGCCCCCTGGCTGGGGATAGAACTTGTGCTGCAGTGACTGCAGGTAGCTTTATAGTGCTGAGATGTAATACCTTGTGCCACCAGGGAGGCCCTCTAAATTTTTTCTTATATTTTCTCACTAGATAAATGCCAAACTACATTTAAGAGACAGGTTAAGCAATTTATAATACATTTGTATAGTAGGATAGTGCTTTTCAAACCTTAATGTACATGTGAACCAACTGGGGCATTTGTCAAAATGTAGCTTTTAAGTAAGTTTCAGTAGAACCTGAGATTTCATGGGGTTTTTTTATTATTTTTAAATTATTTTGTGCCTTTTTCCATCTCAGTTGTAATCCCCATGGGCTTCCCATCACCATATCATCCGTGTGCCATCACTATAATCCAGTGCACTCCCCCACCCCTCCATTTGTGGTCCCATTCCTCACTCCACCCCCCCCAAGATTTTTTTTTTTTAAGATTTATTTATTTGTGCATACAGAACTGGGGTACAGGCCAGAGGCTCAGGGGCGGTGAGAGGCTTCACCAGAGACAGAGTGGGGAGCAGAACAGGCAGATCGACGAAGTACACTGCTGAGGGGAGCAGCGGGTGGGTCAGGAGAGCTCTGCCTCGCCATGTGGTCTCCTCCGGGGCAGGCGGGATTTGAGCTCATTCGGAAGTGGCTTCAGCTTCTCAGTGCAGTGCTTTAACCCGCTGCGCCACCAGGGAGGGCCCCCCCAAGATTTTTATGTTTTTAACAAGCTCCAAAAAATACTAACGGCTATGATCACATTATGATTAGCAAGATGCTAGAATACCATAGAGTTATTCAAATTATGTTAGTGAAATTTTATTGAGGTCCTCCCTGGTGGATGCAAGGGTTAAAGACAACACTATCAAGCTATTGCCATCTAGTGTAAGCATGAGTTTGATCCCCAGCTGGCCAGGAAGCTGACCCAGATGGTCCAGCAGACCTCTTCTGCCTTGCCTATTCTGCCTCCACTGTCTCTAGTCAATCCTTTCACCCTCCACACCTCTGGCTCACACCCAGTTCTTGTATGCATAAATAAATAAATCTTTTTTTTTTTTAAGTTTCATAAGTTTGGCAACATTTTATACCATATTATACAATGAAAAATGGAATTCAAAATGTGTGTGGTATTTCAACTCTTAACTATTTTTATGTATTGAAGAAAGGCTGGAAAGAAATACATAATCATGTAAGTGTAGCTGTTACTACTGCTTAATAAAATTTATAGATTATTATTTCCATCTTTTATATTTTAAAATTTTGTATAATAGGTATATCTTACTGCATAGGGAACCTAAAAGACTAAGAGAATTGTTGTTGTTGTTACTTTGTTTTTAGCAGTACTAATGAAGATGAGGATTTGAACCCAGAACAGAAGATAGAAAGGGAGAAAGAAAGGCGGATGGCTAACAATGCCAGAGAACGCTTGCGTGTGCGGGATATTAATGAGGCATTCAAAGAGCTTGGTCGAATGTGTCAGCTTCACTTAAAGAGTGAAAAACCCCAAACAAAGCTCCTTATTCTTCATCAGGCCGTGGCAGTCATCCTTAGTCTAGAACAGCAAGTCCGAGGTAAGTATGCTCAGTAGAGGTACACATTTTTTCTGTCTCAAGTGGGCAGACATTCTGCACTTTGGAGTTACTGGTTATTGTCAAAAGCAGAAGTCAGGCATATGACCTAAAAACAGGAAAGCTGGGCCTCCCTGGTGGTGCAGTGGGTGAAAGCGCAGCACTTTCAAACTGTCGCAGCAACTGCAGCACAAGTTCGATACCAGGCCGGGGAGGTGACCCACATGTGGCACGACATGTCCTGCCCGCTGCTCCCCTCGGCAGTGTCTCCCACTCTCTCTGGTGAATCACCTACACACACACACACACACACACACACAAAACATACACCCCTCTGGCCTGTATCCCAGTTGCCATACTAATAAATAAATAAAATCTTAAAAAAACAGGAAAACTGATTGAAGGTTGGATTCTTAGTTCTTCTTTCTATTTCATAATGCTCTGCCCTCTCTTCTGCAACAAGAGCTAGGATTATTTTCTGGATAATAGATGAAATTAGAAAGACTACAACTCTGAAACACTAAAATGAGAGTGGGTGAGGTATACTGCTGAATAAGTGGAACCCACAGCTCTGGGGTCTTGCTTTTAACCTCATCCTCAAGGAAATTTCTCTAGAAAAAAGGAATTTTTTTAATAACAGTGTCTTATTGTTGTATTACCTTGAGAAACACCCTTGCAATGATGCAACGATGTCTGTAAGTATCCTGTACAACCAGAGATTGAAGAAGAGCCTCCATGAAAGAGGGAAACTAAGATCAAACTAAATTTAAAAAGATCTGCAAAAAGCAAAAGATGAGTTTTTTTTTTAAATAAGTAATAACTTCTAATAAGAGAAAATATGTGCACAAAAGAGAAATGAAGTCCTGAAGAAAAAAGTCAGCTAGTGGGATAGCAGAATAAATAAAGCTGAAAAAAATTTCCTAGAAAATAGAACATAGATGAAAACTGGAGATATACAAATAAAACTAGAATCAATCTGGGAAGTTAAGATCTGATCAGTAGGATTACTGAGTAAAAAGGGAGGGAAAGAGATTATCACTACAATACTGCAGGTAACTTACCAGTACTGAAGAATACATGTCTTAAACTGCTTGGCTATAATCTTATGCTAAAAGTAATAATTTAAAAAATGCTCCCAAGCTAAAATTATATCATCATCAAATTTCATAGTATCAGCTTAAAAAAGGATTTCCTTAAGCTTCTAGAGACAAAACTTAAGTATAAACAAAGGGACAAGATTCAATATATCATCAGAGTTCTGAATATGTAGTGCTGAGGCTAGGAGACAGTAGAACAGTGCCTCCAAAATTCTAAGGAAAAATGACTTTCAACCTAGGTTGAAAAATCATTAGCAGATGTCTAGCAAAATCCTAGTCACAAAACAGGAAAATTGGCTGAAGGTTGGATTCTTAGTTCTTCTTTCTATTTCATAATGCTCTGCTCTCTCTTCTGCAACAAGAGCTAGGATTATTTTCCGAGTAATAGATGAAGTTAGAAAGACTACAAATCTGAAACACATAAATGAGAGTGGGTGAGGTATACTGCTGAATAGTGGAACCCACACCTGTCTAGCAAAATCATTAGTCACAGGTAAAGATAAGATAAAGATATTTCAGCAATGCAAAGACTTTAAATTTTACCTCTCATCTATACTTTCTAAGAAAGCATTTGAAATATGTGCTGTAACCAAAATAATGACATAATCAACAAAAAATAGATTTGTGCATCCAGGAAACAAGGATCAAACACAAGAAAGCAGCAAAGGGAAACCCTATGACAACAATTAGTCCTAAAGAACAGCTAGTCCACATTGAAAACAGAAGTCTCTCTATTAGCTTCTGAAGAAAGGTTTGCAGAGAAAGAAAATAGAATTAATAGATGATATGTTTAAGATTTTAGGAAATATATTGATAGGCTTTCTGTTAAATCTCATGGAGCATGGAGGATTGTATTTGCAGTGGAAAAAAAACAAAGTAACTACAGGAAAAACAAACAGTGATATGAGCATGTACACAGTCACTGAAATTTTTGACCCATGTGTGTCCACACAGTTATAACAACAAATAATTACCTATTGTAAGGAGTAACAAATGAGTTAGCCAAAAACTGTGCTATAAATGTGTTAAGGTGGTATTATAAGAGAACTGACCCAACTATATACAGAACTCAATAGATCAGTCCCCCTAATGGAAGTGTGGGAAGATAATTAAGCCATTTCTCAAGCCCTGATGTTATGTCTGACTTATATTTACCATCTGCATAAGGCTTCCCAGCTTCTCAATTTATTTTAAAATAGGAATTTTGAAACAATAGTACTAGCTTTTGCCTTCTTTGGCTAGAGCTCATGTGCTTTCTAGAGTTTGCTCATGGTTCTCCCAACCCTGATTGTAGGAGTCTGTATGATCTTTCCTAACTTAAGGATTTGCTTCTGGTCCCTCCCATCTGTTCTGATCATGCATCCTAGAGCCTACTATGACACAGGGTTATAGTTAGCTAAGAGTAGTGTTCATTTTAATAGAAATGTGAGCTTGTTTCAGTTGGAAACTTTAAAATCTCATGTTGTCCTCTTTATATTTTACATAATTTCTGCCATCTTTTCAGTCTCTCTGATCACTAAGTGAGATTGTTATCTCCACAGTAAAATGGTATGGCATCTAATCTCAGACTTATTAATGAAAGTTGCATAACTGTTGAAAAAGCAGGCCCTAAATTTTTACATAATGTAGAATATGTCCTTTTCTCCTACTTGTTATCTTAATAAATTAGGAGTGTGCCTTTATTCCTTTTTTTTACCTTTATTATTTTATCAATACTCCTCATAGCTGTATATATTTTGTCTTTTTTCTAAATGCAGAGGCATTGAAAACAACTGTAAAATAACATACCTGTGTAGTAGTCAATAGTCAGCTAAGTTTACCAAAATAAAATCTTTTGTCTACTTTTTTTAACTCAGAAGTGAGTGCTTAATCAGTTCTCAAAACTACATGTAACACCTTTTAGTTTATGTGATGTGTTATAATCAAAAACAAAAGATTACACCAGGAGCTATCAACAGTTGATAACTTCTGCAAAAACTCATTTAACCAAAACAACAGGAACAATAGGTCTAAGTGTGTTCCAGTATGTCTTCAATCCAGTGAATTATTTTTAGCCTTTTTTCACATGGTAAGACCCCACGATTTAGCCTCTTTGAAAATGTCCACATTGAAAATTTTCAGTCTTGTATGCAATACCTCATATACAAAAGAACAGAGAAAGTTCAAATCACTCTCTCAGTCATATTTTCAACAACAAAGAACAGTTCAATCATCTCATTCTATAGATGCATCAAGTAGAAAAAGTCGTATATGCAACCAGTACCTGTTTCTCTTGAGGAGATGGCACATTTCCTATAGAAGAATAATTGAGGGTATCTGTTATTTTGTCATTTTCCAAAGTGGTAAAACCCTGGATAAAGCACATATGCCCCTCTCTAGGTACATAGAGAATGTTAACATTCATACCAGTTCAGCATACCGTAACATAAGAAGACATAGCAGATTAGTAACAGCACTTTCCGAATGCTTTGGGTAAAACAACAAAAGAACTGCTTTTAGATGGTGATGTAGGTTTTATGTGATACATCACTATTGCCACTGTGGAATATTCAGTATGAGAAGGAAATTGCACAGAGATTAGTCAGTAATTCCCAGTTAGAAAAATTAAAAGATGTTTAAAAAAAAAAAGGCAGTAATTTGTTCTCTTTAAGACTTTAAAGTCCCTGATTCATCACCATGACCATAATGAAAAAATTATTTTCCCCTATTTCAGAGAGGAACCTTAACCCCAAAGCAGCCTGCCTTAAGAGAAGGGAAGAAGAAAAAGTTTCTGCCGTATCGGCAGAGCCACCAACCACGCTGCCAGGAACCCTTCCTGGGCTTAGTGAAACTACCAACCCTATGGGTCATATGTAAACATCAGCCAGGTGAGTATGGGTGTGAAAAGAAAGTATAAGGAAATCACCTGATTCATCTTAAATTGAGTTTAAGATAAGACCTTGTGATTTATAAAGAATTTTAGACTTTCCTACTTTGGATTATCATGTATACTATCTCACATGTGTGTCATACTGATCCAAGAAATAAACAGTACATTGACTCAGCCATCAGAAAATACTTTACCAATCTTGCTCCTAATTCCTACACTCAGAAATTTTTGTCTTTATCAACAACCAGTTTTCTGCTAACCATCTATATCTTCCAGAGGTTTTTCTTCCTTCCATTTGCATCGATAATGTAAGTTTGTAATGTGCTTACAACTTCCCTTTGTAAGCACATCAGTTGTACACTCTAAATCTGTGAATGAATGTAAAACTGTTGTAAGCATAATTCCCTTCTGTCAATAATTTATCATGCTGTGAGACTGTTCATTTTACCTTCCTCATCATAGACAACACAATTCACATCCTTATGATTTTAACAAAATGACACAAGTAATGGGAGATAGATTGTTGTCCAAATAGTAGTAGATAATTTGAATCATTTTTCTTAACTATATCCATTCATATTTTTCCTGAAGTGAATATGTAAGTGGAAGATACTAAATACAGTTAAATAAAATACAGACTGTTATTAAATATTTGGGGCACTAGCATTTAGCTGGCAACATGGATTAAAAATAGAACTGGTAACTTCATTTTTATATCTGCCTTCAGTGTGTAGATCTTTTTCCAGTTTCATCATTAGATTAAAAGCAATAATGTATAAAGATGCCCCTCTCTAGTTTGTTGTGTTACTAGTTCTCTCTCAAATTTCTGGCTAGCTCTTTCTCCTTCAACTTTCTTTCCCTGCTTCACTGCTTCCTTCTGTTGACTTCCTGTCCTTTTACTGATGTCATATCTCATACTACTTTGATACCTTTACCTCTGCCCTTATGTCTATAATGTAGTAATTCTTCCACTTAGGTTAAAATTAAACTTGGAATATTCTTGCCTATCAAAGAAAAATTCTCTAAAAGAAAATGCAGTGTTCCAAAAAATGTAGTAAATGCACATTGTTCCATCTGGTTTCACCTGATGACCTTCAATTCTCTTTGGATCTGGATAATAGATTAAAACCATCAAGAGACTGGGCAGCAGGAAACCTGTTGCTAGAATCAAAACAACTGATACGTTACCACAGGATTACTGGTATAAAAAACACAAGAATTTGCCAGAATGTAATATAAGGCCAGTTAGCTTGAATATCTGTTATCTGTCCCAAGATCTCTGTATTATAAAACAATACTGTGGCTGTTGTTTTGTAAAGATGTTAAAGGTGTGTTTCTTCTAAAACTATTTTCATTTAAATGGAAATTGTCAGTTACTACTATGTATATTGAGAGTATAAATATCTATAAAATTTGTACTGAGAGTAGAATTCATTGATCAAGTATTTAAAAGGACCTAAGGTAGATCAGTAAATGCAAAAGGTATCTGCCTTGAGAAATCTTTAGTTTAGAAGAAGTAGATAAAGCTGTTAACAGTGTGGTTCACTGGATGCAGCAGTAAATGTGTATGTTACAAGTTTTTTAGCAGACTACTAATTTAAGGTGAACCTTGGTATAAATGAGGAATACCAATTTATGTTTTGTTCCTTTTTAGGAAAGTGTGTATTTTTAACAATGATGTCCTAATTGGTTCTGTTCTCTCCCTTGGTTCTCCCCATCACAGTTCAGAGTTACCAATAGGCTAGATAGAAGGTGACCTCTCCTCATAAGGACTTGGACAACTCAGATTATCTGAAGACACAAACCTAGTAGGAGGGAGAAGAAAAAAGAAAACACTTGAAGTAAGAAACTCAAATGTAATCCTACGATCAAAGCAACTGGTCAGCACTTCCATCAGAAGTGAAGATAGGACACTCATCAGATAGAACGTCAGCCCACAAGATGTTTGCGACATAACATTTTGTTGCAAGCAGTGTGTCGCTTCTGCACAATCAGAGACTGTCTTGATCTCTCCACTCACAGTGGAAGTTGCCTTGTGCCTAAACTGAATTGACAAATGCATTGTAACTACAAATTTTATTTATTGTTATGGAACTGTAAGGTCTACATATAAAGGGAAAAAGTTAATGTGGAAAGCTGATCTACACTCAGCTGATGCCAGCATTCATAAAGATGTTCACATACAGAGAACAAAGCAGTGACAACCATTGGCCCTTAGCATTCCTGGCATACCTAATTAGTGTCTTAAAAAGGAAGGGAAAAGTCTTTTGTTGCCCTCTCCTATCCTTTTGCCATATGAATAGTGTTTTCCATAAAATAGGAAAATATTACTTAGTAGAGCATTTCTCTCATTTTTTTTATTTCATTTTTATTTTCTCTTTGTGGGTGTTATATTTGGTTTCTGAATCTGAATAGTTTGTGGTCACAGTCCAGAATCCTTCACATAGCCCACTGTACTTTGCGTATTTACCTTACAAAGATCAGCAGAGACCATCTGTGACCAGAGCCTAGCTGAGATTTTAAAAGGGGAAATTTTGTTCCCACATTTTCCCCAAAATAAACATTGCTTTATTTCTAGTAACAACCAAGACTTTCAAGCTTCTAGGTCTCATAGTAAAATTTATAATAGCAAGAAGTGTAAATTGCAAAGAAAGAATCTACTTTTTAGAAATTGCTTTGTTTTCCATGCAACAAGTACTACATATAGTAGTAGTACTACATATAGTACTTGTAAAGTGTTAGCTGTAAGTAAGCACAAACTGGATTTAAAATACAAAGAGGAGTTCAGGCTATGATTATAATGAACGTAAAGTAACAAAAGGCAAGTGGTCACCAAGGCAGGTAGAGTGATAAATCACCATACTACCCTGAGGCTAATCATCTAATGGAATACAAGAGCAATGGTCACCCTTGTTTCCTTATCCTAGCCTTTATTACTCTGTCCTTGGGATCGTAGGTCAGTGGGGAGGAATTCAGTGGATGATTTAATCAACCGCAAACCATCTGCCCTTGTCCCAAGAAGATGAGCCAGATTAGCATTAAACCAGTACTTGGTCAGTCCATCTTCATACTGTGCATTAAGGCACCCTCTGTCTCTAATCCTTAAGAGTTATTTTTTAAGATATAGTAATCACTTTGAACTTCCATGAAATCTGTCTTCCAGCACAATAACCCTGGAAGAGAAAAACATGCTAAACAAAGGTTGTCTTGGCTTGATAATTCCTTATAGCCACTATCAACAATGGCAATCAGCACACAGAAGAAAGGACCCAAATCACTATGTAACTTAGAGATTTCTGTTAATTTAAAAGAACAAAAATAAATAAGATAAAACTTCACATCCTCCAATCAGGATGATTCCTAACAAATCAGTCTTTTGTAAGCTTAGTGGACTTTTTGGTTACTTTAATTTGCATACATTCTCCAATTACATCAGACTCTATCTGTGGCCTTGTTCTTCATTTCAGTGTTAATCAGCTAAACAGAAGTTGTTGCTTATGATGTGTGAGTGAACATATGCCACTGCCTGGCCTTTTTTCTTCAGAGCTTGTTGTCTTTTTCGCTATATTAGACTTTGCAGTATGCCCAGAAGCTTTCCTTCATAAAATAGAAAGAAAAAAACATTTGGCTTATTTTTCACTGTAGCTAGTCTTTTATACAATAATCTTGTAAGAAAATTTCTTGAATTCTAAATATTACTCTTTCTAGATTTTTGAAATCGAAAAGTTTTCAGTAAAAAGTTTCTTACTTTATTTTATTATATTAGGTAGTAAAAATGTAGGGTTATTTACCATAACCTGTTCATTAATATCAGAAATTTACAATAGCATTTTAAGACCATAGTAGGATTCTAGCATACCGTGTAGTACCTATGGAGTATTGTAAGAGCTAATTGTCCGAGATGAATTGCTTCTCATCTTGTTCTCCAGTTCCCATTGTTGGTTTATTGCAGATTTGTATCCTGTGTCAAATTCAAGGTATTATTGATAAACCTTTTCAACCAGCAGCAAGAAGTTCAAAGTTTTTTCTGTCACTGTAACAGAAAACACAATATGTATATAACATTTATGTAGCAATAAATGTGCCATCTTTTTTTAACATAGTAAACTAGTGAGTTTTTTACATTCCTCTCTCAGAGTAGCTTATTTTTCCTTTTCTCCATCTAAGAAATGCCTGCCCCTTGCATTTCTTCTCTTCCAGCCACCCCTCCCCAACTTTATTGCTATATAATTGACATATAACATTATATAAGTTTATAAGGTGTACCAGTAACAATATGACCTATATTGTGAAATGATTGCCCCAGTAAGGTCAGTTAACACATTTATCACCTTCACATGTTGAAAAGTTTTAATGCCCACGCTGCTTTTCACATTATCTAAGATGTTATCTGAGAACCAGTCAGGACAGAATCGGGCTTGTAGAACTGAATGGATAATCCAAGCTATAGCTTTTCTTGCTTGTTTTTTTTTTTTTTTTTCTCCTCTTGTCCTCTCTACTGACAGTGACCTTTTAGCCTTTCCCCTGAAGATTGACCAAACGGTGATGTAGTAGTTAAAAGTCTACTCATTTGCAGATCTTGAAAAGATTCAAATGGACTTTTCAAATTAATGTTCTTCAAACCACTTTTTTGTGTTTTATGTCCCTTTTCTCTCTCCTCTTACACACATAAAGCCTGCGTCATAATTAGAGAATGGTATTTACTGTTTTCCTATAGAAAAGTTCTGCTTTCATCCCAGTTTTCACACACACCCACCCTTCTCCCCATGACCACCAAAAGTTTGCGCAGTGATTATCCCTGGAGCAAGAGCCTGAAGTTCATCTGCAGGGCCTGTCTGATATGCATGGTTATTTTTGGGATCCTGACAAATTGCTTCTCTTGGCGAATTATGAAATGTTCAGACTGGGAGCCCAACAGATCATTTTACTTCATGTGGGATTCGGTTTTAAAAAATGTTTCGTTTCTCTATACAAAATGATAAGCTCAAGTATGAAACTATCTGCAGCCACTGCAGCGGGAGTTCAATCCCCAGCCAGGGAGGTGACCCACATGGCACAGCAGACCCCTCCTGTCTGCCCACTGCTTCCCCTCAGCAGTGTATTCCAGTGGATCTGCCTGCTTTGCTCCCCACTCTGTCTCTGGTGAATCCTTCCACCCCTTCTCCAACCCTCTGGCCCACACCCCAACTCTTGTATTTATAAATAAATCTTTTTAAAAACAAACAAAAAGCAAAGGACTGAGGCTTAGAGAAGTTGTATGTCTCCAGGAACGTGTAGCTCTAAACTCTAAAACTTATCTACAAAATCTTGCTTTTTCTCTACAGGTGTTTAAGCCAGTTCTATTCAGTGGCTTCATTTTTATCTACTACATTTCTTTCCCATTTTTCTCTTCTATAGTTGTTTGTTTTGTTTTTTTCTTACCTGGAAATTCACTTTAAATATAATTATGTTGTGTGTGTGAAAGGTTGAAGGGCATGGGCTTTTTGACATCAGTCCTCTGTTCAACTGGACATCTAATTAGCTCCATTTCCTTATCTGAAAAATGGAGATATGTATTAGAATTGTGTATTGAGAGGGACAGTATATGGAAATCTCTTACCATGGTTCCTGTCACATAATTACTCAATAAATATTTTTTAAATATATAGTAACTCTGCTTATGACCAATTTCCAGGGTTGTTTCTCTTGAGTGATCCCATGAGAGGTGCTTGAAACTAGATTCCTTTGCAGGAATCTGCCTTTGAGGCAATCCAGTGAAGCATTTATTTTCAATTCCCCCATGAGAAAAATTTTTTTAAATCTTCACATTTCAGGAAAAATGAGCCAAAAGTTACATCACTGGGCAGCTCAGTTACATCACTAGACAGCTGTATCAGTTTGCATCCTCAGGAAGCAGATGCCAAAATGGCACTACAAGTGCAAAGGATTTATTGGAGGATAGTCCCTGAGGGAAACAATAATAGTCAGGATAGTCTACAGTCTACAAGGCAGGTCTAACATCTGAAAAAGGGGAGAAGGAAGAAGGATTCAATAGGGGAGTCTCTGACTGTTGCATTGCACCTTTGAAAAATCCTGGGTGGCCCAGTGGGGTCCAGGAAGAATGACCCATTCAGGAGGTATGTTGGGCAGAAATGGCAAGATTGTAATTAATGTTCCTATGGTGGTCAGTCATTGGGTGTTACCTGGGGGCCTCACTTACAAAGGTGCTACACCTGGAGCTGACAACCAAGTGCACCCCTCTACCTCCACCCCCAAGATTACCTTTTAAAATAACACCCCAGAAGAGCACTTCTGTGGCCTCCACAACTAGATAACTTCCTACAAAGCTTACCGAACAAAACATAAGGATTGTGTACAGTAGCTGTTATGATAGTGGTCCTGAACTGATGGAATAGTATTCCAAACTAGCAGTACTTCTCCCCTGGTACTCCACAGTCAAATGCACACACATTATCAGGAAGAATGAATCCCACTTCTCCACTTCCATGGGCTTTGATCTGGGTCCAATTCCCTAAGGTTGTGGTGGTTGGTATTCTGGTGTTCTTCACAGGACATTATGTAGTCCCTGCCTACTGGTCAGTAGATGGCCTAGAGCCTGTGGTCACTGGGTTGGAAATTTGGTTTGATTCTATGAGACCTGCAGCCCCAGGAGCGTTTCACTCTCCCTTTTATGAGAGCAGGTATACAAAGTAGAACTATCTCCCCTATAATCTTTTTCTAGAATTTTTTTTTTTTAAGATTTATTTGTTTGTACAGAACTGGGGTACAGGCCAGAGATGCAGAGGGTGAGAGGATTCACCAGGGACAGAGTGGGGAGCAGAACAGGCAGATCGACCAAGTACACTGCTGAGGGGAGCAGCAGGCGGATCAGGAGAGGTCTGGGGCGCCATGTGGGTCACCTCCGGGGCAGGTGGGATCGAACTTATGTGGAAGTGGCTTTAGCTTCTTTGTGCTATGCTTTAATCAGCTGTGCCACCAGGGAGGGCCTCTTTTCATCTTTTATAAGTTATCCTGGAAGACAACCTGAGAGGGTTTTTCTTTCTCTTCGGCTAACACCTCAGTCTTTTCCTAAAACTGATAGGAGTTGGTGCTGTGTACTATCAGGTTATCCTGTTGGTAGTTGGTGCTGTGTACTACCAGTGTTCCATTAGACAGCATCTGTCCCTCAGGCTCTTTGGAGACCTCTGGTATTTTATCCTTATGCACTGAAAGCACAGGCCCAAGACCTCCAATGAATAAAGTCAATGAAAATGCACCTAAAAAATTATAATGGTACCAAAAGTTTAGAAACTGCAACAATGATAATTTCAAAAACTATTAAAAAATCATCTTACATTTTATTTTAGCAAAGTAAAATTACTACTTAATATGGAATTTTAGATTGTTTTTAATAATTTGATATGGTGGACACTAGGTTCTTCCAAAGTTTTTAAATCTATCCTGGACTCCTTTAACACCACGTTCTCGTTTACCACTTTTTCCCTCTAGTTTCTTGAAAGTTTCAAGTTTCCTTAGAAAGAAAAGCAGGGGCCTCTGACCTATATCCCAGTTCTTGTATGCATAAACAAACAAATCCTTTAAAAAGAAAGAAAGAAAGAAAAGCAACCACATTGTCCCCCTCTGGAGGAAAGGATCATATTTGTTTCTTTCTTGGAACTTTTAATCAGCCTCAGCCGTGAGAATCCCCCCAAAAGAGCATGAATCCTTTAGAAATTTGAAAGAGACACTTTCTCCCCTACTCCCAGGGGGACGTATTCCCTTCCTCTCTCTCTTACTCGCCTATGAGAGTTGTTGCCTTCTTCCATTTCCCTGTTCTTTATAAGCCCCCTTTCCTGCAAGCCTGTCTTGTCTCCTGGGCAGTGGGTCCTTGTTGGGATAAAGTGAGAGCAGGCCCATGGCAGGGCCACTGGTCTGTCATTTGCACGATGGTATCTCTCCATTCTCACAAGTATTACCAGTGACCACCCTTGAAGCTCAGAGAGGGTGGATGGTGTTCCAAAGCAGCATAGTAATGAAGCTCCAGCCTGGCTTCAGAGGGGCTTAAGCATTGGGAAACAGCCTGTGGGAGCATCTCACACTCTGGAAGATACAGTGGAGTTTCCTCTTCCCTCTTCCTGATACTACTGGGCCACCACACCCACTCATTCCCAGCCTCCCCCAGGCTATCCTGCTTCATTCTCATTAAAGCCAGTGCTGAAAGAAGTGGGTTGTTTTTCAGAGTGTTTCAGCAGGTGAGTTATTGATCAACACTGATAATGTGAGGACCTTGCTCTCACCTTGGATGGGGAGAGATTAATTAGCTTGATTCCCAAGCATAATTCCTAATTAGGCCCAGGAAGAAAGGGAAAAAAAACACAAAGGAACTATTCTTCCCCAACAACCACCAGTCTTCTGTCCAGGAGACCAGGAAACTGGAGGAAGAAAAAAGTAAATATGTCCCGTCTAGCACCTTAGTAGTCTTTCCTGGTATCAAAGTCATCAGCTCCCCTGAGCACAAGCACCATTCAAAGGAGAGAGGATCCACCACCTAGCAAGGGTCTCACATGAAGTGTGCATTTGCTTCATTTGTTCTGCTCCCTGCCTAGTGATGCACAGGGAAGGCATAATTAAGCAGGAGACTTTGAAAGTACTGCTTTAGTCTTTCTCAGCCTTGGGGACTGCCATGCCAGCAGAAGAGATTTCAGCAACATTGGGCTGGGGGAATGGTGGCTGGAAATGGGGTGATCATCCTGAGACCTGTGTGTAAACAGTAAAAGGAACAAGCAGCTGGGAAGTAGAAGTCATCTTGTTCTATTGCTAGCCTTTTCTAGGACCTTCCATCCAGAACTGAGAGCCAAATAGCTCTTTACTGGTGATGGGGGCTGGTGGGTGGTGCCTATGGGTTGCAGCCATGAGATTCAACCCAACAATATAATCACTCAGATTTTGTTTCTTCTGGGGAAAAGGGGATGAGTAATACTCGGGATAAATGAGGACAATTAATAATCATACTAGCTCACTCGTGACAGTTACACAAATTAAATTGAGGAATTCAAAAGTGCACTGGAACATGGTAGGCACAGCCAACAACAACTGCTATGCCTGCTCTTGATCCACTAGCACGTGTATTTTTTTTAAATTTTTATGAAAATAATGCACATACATGGTTTGTTGTTATTATTTTGCATGTAGTAGAACAGGAGTGTAGGCCAGAGGTGCAGGAGGTGAGAGGATTCACCAGAGACAGAGTGCGGAGCAGAGCAGGCAGATTGACGAAGTACACTGCTGAAGGGAGCAGCAGGTGAGACAGGAGAGGTCTGCCGCGCCATATGGGTCAGCTCCGGGGCAGGGATTGAACTCGTGCTGCAGTGGCTGCGGATGTTATGGTGCTGAGCCTTAACCCCTTATGCCACCAGGGGGGCCCCCCAAACCAACTTTTATTAAACATTTACTTCTTATTTGAGGCTAAAAGGGTTAAAAATGGATTTCATTGCCAGAAGAAATGGGGGTGGGGATGGGGAATAGACTGATTTGAGGGAGGGAATGAAGTGTGAAAACAGATGGAGGACATCTAAGCAGAATTAGTGCCCAATCAGCCCTCCCTGGTGGCGCAGCGGGTTAAAGCACAGCACTAAGAAGCTAAAGCCACTTCAGTATGAGTTTGATTCCCCCACCCAGGAGGTGACCCACATGGCGTAGCAGACCTCTCCTGGCCCACCCACTGCTCCCCTCAGCAGTGTACTTTGTCCATCTGTCTGTTCTGCTCCCCACTCTGTCTCTGGTGAATCCTCTCATGGCCCCTGCACCTCTGACCTGTACCCCAGTTTTGTATGCACAAATAAATCTTGAAGAAAAAGAAAGAAATTAGTGCCCAAGCATGGTTCTCTTCGTGAAAAGATCAGGAGTGTAGGAGACCTGATCTAATGGTAATTTCATTTGCTATTCCCTTTAGTAAAAAATAAATTGATAGACTGCATAAAACATGTAAAAGAAATCTTTAGTATAGACTGGGATTCTTTTCAGAAAACATGATTTTCTCTTTGTATCATAAGTTTGTTGATAGAGGGAGTTAAGTCTGAAAAGATGTGTATTCCATCTAGGGAAGCATTTTAGAATTTGCAGGCAGATTAGTCAAATTTACAGAAACAGACAATAGACAAACTCTGGGGCAAAAATAAAGAGTATTTACCAATGTTTGGCCCCTATATTCCCCCACATCAGCTCATCACCACTTCTTAAGCATATCTCTTGTTAACTTTATTCTAATTTTGACACTCAGTATTTAAGTAGTTAAATCTATCAAAAATTGCATGATAAACTCTTGTTGACTTAGAACAGCCATTTATAAAGGCTGTATTTCTATTCTGTGGTAAAAAAAAAAAAAGGACACATTTCACTTTAGCATTTTCATCTTGAGTTTATATATTCATCTTGAATAATTCACTTCACTATAAGATGTGAGGTAGGCAGCTAAGAATATTTAACCCCTTCCGAACCACTGACCAGAAATATAGCTATGAGATGCTTGGAGAAATTAAACAGTGACTAGATGCTATTAAAAAACAATGGCTGATATTTTGGGATGTGGTAGTATGGATGCCTTTCTAAACGTTCTTGTCTCTTAGAGATAGGTACTGGTATTTGTAGAAAGTGATGTTATCTAGAATTAGCTTCAATATAACCATATGTAGGAGCTGGAGTGGGGTGAGATGAAACAAGATTGGTGGTGAGTTGATGAGTGTTAAAGCTGGTGATAAGTATGTGCTTTTTTGCAGATGTTTGAGATTTTTCAGAATAAAAGTTGAAAGGGCAGGAGTGATGGGAGAAAGATCATGCCCTTCTGAAACTTTTCCTGACCCCGACATTGGTAGGGAGAGAAGGGTGTTTTCGGCTCAGCCAGAGCAGTGTGGCCCATGAGAACCAAAGGGACCCCTAGAAACTGGACCCTGCTGCCACTGTTTACCTCTAAGCTGCAAAGTCCCTCTAGAGATCAGCCTGTACCGTGGAGCCAGGACAGGGTGACAGAGGAGCACAGCACAGCTGGCACATGGGGCTTCGATGGCAAAGGATCACGGAACCCAAGAGAGGCATGAGGGAGGCCATCCCTAGCTGCCAAGAAGGCAGCTGTGTGAGTCCACTCCCTGTTTAGCGAGAGGGAGGTACTGCTGTTGGGGTGTGGGGAAGGCTGCACCAAGGGTGCCTACAGAACCCCTAGGTATCAAGCAGGTGGTCTCTGGAGAGACCCAGACCAAAGAGACAGGGCTTTCAGGGCTTTCTGGAAATAAAGTATCTGACCCCTACTGGCCGGCAGAGGGCCGGGTCTAGGTGCTGGGCCTGTCCCCACTGAGGGTGAAGCATGCCCCACAGGCCTGCCGGTGGCATGATAGGCCAACACCCTGTCCTGCTGACCCCTCGGACATTCCCTGCAGGAGAGAGAACCCAGCCTGCTGCACCGCCTTCTCCCAGGAGTCTGCTCTGGGGTGTGGGGTAGAGAATGTGAGGGTGACATGTCCAGATCTGCCCAGGGAGACTGGTAATGGGCAGAAAAGAATCTGCCGACCAGTTTGGAGAAAAGTGGATTTTGCAACAACCAGGATGATACTAAGTGTTTGGGGGGCCTGGGAAGACCAAATGTTTAATATTTGGGAAAGAGGCTGTCTAAACAAAGTAATTAGGAGACTCCTTTGTAGTGATATGAAAGAGATGAATTGGGTTTATCCAACATCAAAGGCCAGGAGATACAATGGGGTATGAGGCCCTGGGGCAGTGTGGGAGCAGAGGAGAGCTGCCAGCAATCTTTGCGAGGGGCTGTGAGTGCCTGATAAATGTGCTTTTTGAAGCTCCTTTCGAAGGTCCCCCCAGTAATACTCTCTCTTGCTCATTTAACATAATTCCTAAAACCTAGCTTTCAGATTAAGGTTTAACTTCCTCAAATGCAACCTTTCTATTTATTTACCACCAAGAAGGAGAAGCTGGAGCCTGCCTCACTGTTTGGTTCTAAGAAGCTTGAGCTGAGAGATTGCTCCCTTCTTGAGAACCAGCTGAGAAGAGGATATGGGTGTGTCCAGTAAGTTGGGGCTTCATAGTTCCAGTGGACTGGGTGGGAACCTGGCTGTGCCTCCAACCCTGGTCAAGTCTCCTCTCTGAACATAAATTGCCCCTTTCCCAAATGGAAGTCACGACCCTTAAATCACAAGCATGGAGACAAAATATTAGTAGCAAGTGCAGCAAACCTCTACAGAGTGGATCTGAGCATGGGTGAGGGGATGAGAGTAGAGACCCACCCACACTACCACTCGGCTTCTTGTACTTGCTGAAGTGAGCTGACTTTCATTTAATCAACTTGGCCTCTCTGATGGAGTCAGATGTCCTTTGAAACAATGAGATGTAAAAAGTTTATTCCAGTCACTGACTTAGATATTTTAGCAGAAATGGTCAGGTTTCCCAGACAAACCTTGGTCCCATGTCCATTCTCTCACTCAGTTATTCATTTATCAATATTGCTTCACATCTTAGGGTGAGGAATCAGGCTGGGCTGTCAGCTGGTGAGGTGCTGAATGTGGTGCTAACTGTGGTGGCCTTCTACTGTAGGAGTTCACAGTCTCCCAGATGTGAGCTAGACGGGTCAACACGGTTACCGTGCTACATGACAAATCTTCCGTCCTCACCGGTGCTGTATGACAGATGAAGCCCTGGTCTGGCTAGAAGAAGAGGTCGAACCCAGGGGAGTTAAAGAGTCATGAGGGAGAAGGGGGCAGAGGGCTGTTAGTAGGTTGTAGATTATGGAGTAGATAAGTCATTCATTGAGTCAGCCCTGTGGGAAGTGTTCGTGAGAACCCAGGTATTGCAGAGCTACGTGTGAGGGGTTAAGTGGAATGGGGAACAGGATTACCCAGCCCTATCACACAGATCTCACCCTGCCCTGTGCGACCTGCTTATGTTGGAAGACATGACTTAGGAGAACAGTACAAGACTCCACATTGTCTAGACTCTGTGCTTGGCTGGCTGTCACGGTAACACTATTTAGCACACAACCCTCTTATCTATGAGGAAGAACTTACACTGGTGAGGAAGGAAGACTTGTCATGTAGCATGATAACTGTGCTAACCCATCTTGGTTACATGTAGCTCACATCTAGAAGACTGTGAACTAGAGTGGAGGGCCACCCCAGTCAGCATGTCACCATTCTGTGAGGGTAGACAGAAGGAAAGGGCCATCAGATCCTGCGGATGAAGCATCTGGAAGACCACCAGACCTGTCCACAGCTGAGTGAAGCCTCTATAGGTGATGCCTTGCTCAAAGGTTTTGTATTGCTTAACTAAAGACCCCTTTGATTGGTCTAGCTTTGAGGTGTGCCTGGATCCAAGAAAGGGATGGCTATTTGTGAATGAGGAGAAAGGGTTACTAGGGGTTGGGGCTGACTAGTAAGCAGTAATGTCCTGCATTCACTAGAAAATAAGAGAGAAAAGATGTATCATCCTAAGCACACATCTGGGCAAATGCTTGTCTGTGTGTGTGAATGAGTAAGTGTGAAAATGTGTGTTGCCTGTGAACATGCCAATGTTTGAAACTGAATTTAAGACAACTACTTCTACTGGAAAAAAAGGAACATAGAAAATGCCTATAAAACTAGGGATGGGGCCCTCTCTGGGGGTGCAACGGATTAGGACAAAGCACTGAAAGCTAACTGCAGCCACTTCAATGTGAGTTCGATCCCTGGCCCCAGAGGTGACCCACATGGCGAGGCAGACCTCTCCTGACCCGCCCACTGCTCCCCTCAGCAGGTACTTCTTTGTCGACCTGCCTGTTCTGCATCCTGTTCTGTCTCTGGTGAATCCTCTCACTGCCCCTGCACCTCTGGCCTGTACCCCAGTTCTAAATGCATAAATAAATAAATCTTTAAAAAAGGGGATGGGGATGATTTATAATTTATGTGAAAGTGCCTAGAACACAGCCCTCAATACTCAGTAGGTACCATAACCAGAAGACACAATCACAGGGCTAAGATAGAAGGCATTAGAGTCAGGGCTCTGGACTTGAATCTGGCTTGGTTTGTGATCTAAGGCGTCATCCATTTTGGTTTAATGTTTTGTTTTCAATTTTAGTTCTTCAGAGGAGTTACATAGAGTACAGAAATTTTCCTAACATCCTTTACCCCATTTCCTTTTACTTTAATATTTTACAAGCCATAATACATTTACTGAAAGTAAGACATTTCCAGTGTACGTTACTAGAAACTAGATAGCAGACTTTATTCAGATTTCACAGTTTTCCCTACATATGTTCCTTTTTTGTTTCAGGATCTAATCCAGGAAAACACGTTGCATTTTACTATGTGTCTGATCTGTGACCATTTCTCAGTCTTTCCTTGTTTTCTCATGATTTGAAGAGTATTAGGCAGATATTTTGCAGATGTACCTTGAATTGGATTTTGGTGACATTTTTTCACCCTGAGACAAGGATACCATGGGGGTGAAAATGCACTGATTACCTCATGTGTAGGGTACCTGCTATCAACTTGACTTGTCCCTGGTCATGTCTACCTTAAGGAAGTGGCATGTGTCCGGTTGCTCTACTAAAAAATTATTACTTTCCATGTCTATATCCTATTTATTAGAAACCTGCCTCTATGTCCAGCTCACAGGTGAATTAAGCAACGTCTCTTGGAGGGAGTGTTTACATTTTTGTTTGGAATGCTTCAGTATGGAAGATTTGTCTTTTCTTCTTCCTTCTGCCTAATCCATTGGCACCTCAGTTTCTCATCTGTGAAATGGGGATAAGAGCTATTGCCAGCTAAGAGAGTGGTTGGAAGTTTTCAATAGTACTATGTGTGAAAAACACAAAGCACTGGCAAAGCCTAAATGTTATGTGAGGAATGATCCAGTAACAACACAGTATCTGAAGAAATCATTTAATTTCAGGCCCCTGAATAATTCATTCAATTATTAATTGGTTAAATGGTTCAATGAGATTAAACAAAGAGCACTGGACTGCAAGTCCGTTTAATTAGGTCTTCATTCCTGATATTTTTATCAATTTGCTGTGTGACCCAGAGCAAGTTACTTAACTTGTCTGGGCTTCATTTTCCATGTCTAAATTAAGAGGAAGTTGGAGATACAGGGAACTAGGTCTATGTCATAGAGGCAAAGCCTGGACCCCATTTTCCCTGTCATCCCACTTTCCAAGAACCAACCAACTGTAGGACTTCTTACCAACTATCAAGTTATCAAAGCAAAAGCACAGTTTTAAATTTAGCAAAGAAAGGGAGCATTGTAAGAAGCTTGTCAGCAAGTAGAGTAAAGGCTGTTGTAAAACTTGTTCTGCTTGTCTTCGTTGTGTGTTTCCCCCACAAGCAAGCTTTGCAAGCAAGCGCTCTCTTTGTTTCCTTTCATCTGGCCGGCTGTTCTCATCTCTTGTTTGTTCTCTACTGTTAAAAGGGTCACGTTTGTTTTCATTACAAATAAGACCACTGAGTGGGTTCCTTAGGGTGGGGGGCTGGGGCACAGCTTTGTGCAATCCCCAGAGGTGGCCTGGGGCCCCTGAAAGGGTGAATATATCTTTCTCCCTCTTCCGTGTTTATTTTTACACAAAGACAAGTGGTCGTTGGAACAGCCTTCCAGGGCAGGATGAACGTTGGCATTCACCCAAGCCCGTGCAGATCTAATGGAGTGTATTGCAGGCCCACAGTGAGCTGTTCTCTTTGCTCACCAAGGAAGAGGCACCGAGTCTGGGGAGGGAGATCAGGAGACAGGAAAGGACTTTCCAGAGACGGGGTTGGTGTGTAGGGGAGGATGATTCTCCCCTTCCACAAAATGAACTGTTTTTAATATTTGGTTTATTTCTCAAACCTCTCCTACATGGACGGGTTCTCTCTAGACCTAAGCTGCCTATGTGGGTGCTGCATGAGCAGGAGAGCGCAACTCCCAATATATCTAGCTTTTTCCTCTCCCACTGGGCTTCCTGCAGCCCCTGCCCTTGGCTGGTTAAAGAAGCCTGGGTTCACACCCACGATCCAGCCCACCTTTAACTTCCTGCGCTGGGGCGCCCCCTGCTGCCTAAAACTGTTGTAAACTTTGGGCTGAGGGTTCAATTTGGAGAGAGCCCTGTTGAGATCCCCTCTCTTGGACAACAAATTTAGTGGCAAACAGTCAATTAAAAAGACCTCCGGCCCTCCCTGGTGGCGCAGAGGGTTAAAGCACTGCACTGAGAATCTAAAGCCGCTTCCGCATGAGTTCGATTCCCGCCTGCCCGGGAGGTGACCACATGGCGTGGCAGACCTCTCCTGACCCGCCCGCTGCTCCCCTCAGCAGTGTACTTGGTCGATCTGCCTGTTCTGCTCCCCACTCTGCCTCTGGTGAAGCCTCTCACCATCCCTGAGCCTCTGGCCTGTACCCCAGTTCTGTATAAAGAAACAAATAAATCTAAAAAAAAAAAAAAAAAGACCTCCTCAGTATTCCACAGGCCAGTATTGTGCAGGAAACAAGGCAGGACTTGAGGGCCTCTCTGGTGGCACAAGGGCTAAGTCTCAGCACTATGAAGCTATCTGCAAAGTTGGATCCCTGGCCAGGGAGCTGACCCACGTGGCATGGCAGACCTCTCCTGAGCCGTCAGCGGCTCCCCTTAGCAGTGTATTTCAGTGAGTCTGCTTGTTCTGCTCCCTACTTTGTCTCTGGTAAACCCCTACTCCTGGCCTATCCCCCAGTTCTTGTATGTATAAATAAATAAAATAAATCTTCAAAAAACAAACTGGCAGAACTTGAACTGTGCTTCTGCAACCCAGGGTATAGTGGCACCTCTTCTCATTCTCTGCACCCCTGCCTGCTCCTACTAGAAGTTTCACGCCCATCTCCAGGCCACCACACCCACTTTCAGCCAGACCCCAGCTTCTCAGCCCAGCTTGGACCCTGTGAAGGGAAATCCAAAGACTGGAGGTGAGAAAGGCAATCGAGGCAGTGTCAGGGTAGCTTCCTTGCAGGTCCCCCTGTACTTCCACCAGTTCTTTCCAGTTCTCTTCTCTCTGGGGAACAAGCAAGGGCCAATGACTAGGGCCTGGCCTCCTCCCCAATTCATACCTTACTCTCTGCCTCCACTTCAAAGAAGAACCAAGTCTGGTTTTCCACATTACAAGGGCCAGAGCCTCTTGTCTCCAGCCTTCCCACCCAGCCTGTGTGGCCTCTGAGTGCCAGGGCCAACTCGCCCATGAGGCTTGGTAGGCTCCGTGCTCAGACTATCACACTGCAGGAGCCCATGGGGCGTTTCAGTTTCTTTTAAAATCAGAAGAAACTTTTAGATTGAAAGAAATGTTTTAAAATACATTATTAGCATATTAATCTTTATACCAGCAGTCATAAAATAGAAACATAAACATTATTTTCATGGAGAAAAGATCTCATAAAGGCAAAATGTCTGGGGTCCACCAAAGTCCTAATGAACCCCTGGATGTGGCCTGCTGCCTGGGCCCCCATCTAAGGGTCAGTGGAGCTAAAATGCTGGCCAAGACCAGATTCTAGGGATGTGGCAGTGATAGGATTCTCTCTGGAGAGCCTCATGTGGATTTTCTGCTTTTTATTTTCTCTCTTAATAAAAATGTGTGATGTTTACATCGTCAGAGAACAAACAGAACCTTGGCTTGTGTTTCACGTCTTAGGAAATGGGTCTCGTGTACTTTTGGCTGTTCCTTCATGTTCCCAGTAGTTATAGGTTTGATCCCTTTGGAATGGAGGCACAGTATGCCAGGATGTGTGGGGTGGAGAGGCAGGGACCTGTCCTGCCTTCAGCCCTCCTGTTCACTCGGCTCTCCGGAACCCCAGCAACACCTTTCTGGCCTATGCCCACATCCGCACTCCAGTAACTCCCAGTCCCACCCACTACAGCCATGTCCTCTTCCTACCCCTCCTTCACATCTTTAGCCCCAAACTTCTCAGAGATTCTAGTAACCTCTTCCTTCCACGGCTACTTGGTTTAGTTTAGCTCTCCCAGTGTTTCACTCTGCTCCAGTTGCCAATGAAGTTCCACAGGCTGAGTGACTGGACAACAGAAATTTAATCTCCTACTAGAGCCTGAAATAGGGGGTGCTGGAGGGTTTGTTAAGGGGAAGGATGTCCTAAAGGAACTCTGCAGAGTCTTATGGGCTCCACCCCCTACTCCAGCTTTCTGGACCCTACCCCTACTCCAGTGATTGGAAACTACAACTCCCAGCAGTACCGGGAGTGAACAGCGAGGACCCAAGGACGGAGCTAGCAGGAATTCTGGGACATTTGGGGGATAAATAGGGCGAGATTACATCTGTCCTGCTCTTGCTTCGGAAACAGCTCTCCTGCCCATGTGACTCGGTATGTTCAGGCAGCCTAGCCGTAAGGTATTCCAGTTACTCTGTATCCTGCTTTCTTTCCCTGAGTTGTTTCCTACTTTCCCCTTTTGTAAATAAACCCGTTACTGACCCTTTTGTGTGTACCTGCAGTATAACCAAATTGTGAGCACGCAGGTGAGGCCCCACAGACAGGCGGCCTAGTCCACTCTGGGCTACCCTGTAACAGGTTGGTTTCTTCGCAGCCGCCCCTTGACTGGTAGATGGCTCTGTATGTGTGTGTCCTAGTCTTTGGTTTTAGAAGGACACCAATCACATTGAGAAAAGAGTCCACCCCAGAATGTCCCTTTAACTTAATTACCTCTTTATTATGTTTATTTATTTATGCATACAGGAACTGGGGGTAAGCCAGAGGTGAGGCCTGGTGGTGAGAAGATTCACCAAAGATACAGTGGGGAACAGAACAGGCAGACTGACTGAAATACATTGCTGAGGGGAGCAGTTGGGGAGGCAGGAGTGTTCTGCTGCACCATATGGGCTAGCTCCTAGGCTGGGGATCTAACTCCTGCTGCAGTGGCTGCCAGATAGCTTGACAGCACTGAGACTTCAACTTCCCTGCCACCAGGGAGGGCCTATTTCTAAATATAGTCACATTCTGGTGTGCCAGAAGTTATGGCTTCAACATATGAATGGGGCCGAGAAGGGATACAATTCCGTTTGTAATATGCCACTATATTACTTCTACACTATCTTTACTTCTACACTATGAAATGGTGTGTTGCCAGAACTACAGAACATGGCTTGTGAAGGAGCTTGCTAAGTACAGGCAGAGCTCAGAGCTCTGAGCTCTGAGGGCAATGCGATGCCGCCGAGGTGGCTAACAAAGCACACCCAAAGCCTGCTCAGAAACGGGAACACTTGGTGAGTCGTGAGAAAACTTACACTTGATGACTATGAAATGATTATTACCAATCAGAATGATGCAGTGCCCCTTTTCAAAACATTTATAGATAACTCTTTTTTACTCCAGACTGTAGGTAAATGGAAGTTACCAGGTTTTTTCTGCCCTCCCACTTTTAGCATCCATGATCGACACCTGTGGTCTTATACGCCGACGATGGTGGCACCTGGAGCACGGTGTGCGCATGCGTGAGTGGGCGTACCTGAGCTGAGAGACTGAGCATTTAAGGTTGGGGGTGTCGCAGAGGCCAGGGCACAGCAGCCAGCAGAGACGGGAGGTAGCAGGTGGCAGAGAGCATTAGAGTGGTGGAGAGCGTCAGAACTGCTGAGAGGAAAGAGCATCTAGAGATTTGCAGGGGGCCCAAGTCGCTGTCTCCCTGCTGGCCTGCTTCCCTGTGCCTGTGGAGGCGATGCCGAGGGCTCCAAGTATAGCTTTCAAACTGCCGGAACCCACAAAGACCCGACCGTGCCTGGGGTGGTTGCAAAACAAGGCTTGTAAGAGAAACCATCAGCACCGTGTCCCCTAGGCCCACCTTGTTCCCAGTGCCTTGGTTTGCTTTTTTGACCAAAAATTTGATCCTGTTCCAATAGTTATATAATGGCTATAACCACCTCCACGAATGGAGTTTTGAAGAAACTTCTGGAGGATTTTTTGATAGAGGAATTTTGCCCAAGCTCATCCAGTCCTTGAGCAGAACATTCTTTAAAAGATACAGCCTTCTAGTGGGTCTTCCCCAAAGACACTTCCACATCTGCAAGTGCCCTCCAAACTTTTTGTCCTCTCCATCTGCTGGTGCATACTCAAAGGAGAAAGGCTGATTCAAACAGCTAAAGAACAAAATGGAGATCAACATAGGTGAGTGAGTTAATTGGGCTTTTTTCACCATGAGCCTTTGTGACTAACACCTGCAGCCTTGATTGTGTTCATGCAGGTGTGTGAGTGTGGGGCACGCGTGCCTGAGTGTGGGCACCTGAGATGGGTGTGTGCGCATGCGCACACCTATGCCTCGTAGGGAGGGGTTAACAGGGTAGCGTCATGGGGAGGGGCGGGGCTCAAGTTGCTCTCTCGCTGCTGTCTTGATTCCTCTGCTGACCCTTCAAACCTGTGAAGATGACGCCAAAGGCTCAAAAGTTCTCTTTTAGACTGTTAGGATCAATGGTGAACCTACCTACCCTGGGTTGGTTGCAAAATAATCAACCTTCTAAGGGAATATTTTCTATACTCCAAAGCCAAAAGCAAATACACTTTTAAAAAGATTTATTTATGGGGCCCTGCCTGGTGGCGCAGCGGGTTAAAGCACTGCACTGAGAAGCTTAAGCCACTTCAGCATGAGTTCGATCCCC
>NW_004567124.1:13503721-13505863 GCF_000260355.1 Condylura cristata | reverse complement strand
CTGCACCCCCAGGGAGGGCCTGGGGATCACTTTTAACTGCATTTGTTTGGGCAGTGAGCTTTCCTGACCCTCCCTTATCCTTGCCCACATTTTCCTGGGGTTGGAAGGAGAGAGAGACGTTACTGCAGCTGTGTCATTTCCTTCAAAGCAAACCTCTCCCCTTAAGTCTCCAGAGGCTGAGCGGTTTCAGAGGGACACTAACTCCCATCCTCACTGTCACTCAGCCTGGAGTTACTGTGCAGAATAACAAACCCCCAAACTACCCTGGTTGAGACAAGTCATGTTCTTTGCGATTATGGGAAAGGCACGGTAACAGCCACTTCTCCTGGCCTGCCTGGGTCCCTGGAAGTACCTGGAACTAAATGGAAGCCTTTCTTACAACATGCGTGAGATTCTCAAGCCTGGGTTGTCTTTCTCTGTGGTCTCACCCACACCACGCACTCCTGGTTCCCTATTCTCACCAAATCCAGCACCATTCAGTTAAGTTGGTACCCTTCACATCAGAGTAGCATACATGCGCCAGTTTCATGGGCTCTTCCCACTCGCATAACTCAGGGCCACGGGGCTCCCCTTGTTTCTCCCAGGTCCTTCTGGAAACTCAAGTTTCTGACTGTAGAGTAAATGAATGTTGTTGAGGGTTTTGCACCGTTGACCTCTGTGCTACCACTTGAGACCTTGAATGCAGGAGGCACTTGGGAGCGTGGGCTCAGGGCACCCAGGCCTAAAGGTGGACACCCGAGTAGAGTGTGGGCATGCGTAAGTGGGCGCACCTGAGCCCGGAGGCTGAGCTGATGCGGGCGGGGTCACAGTGGACTGTGTGTGGTGCAGAGGCCATGAGAAAATGCCAAAGAGTAAAAATTTCGGGGGCTGAGAGGCCTGCCAGCCTCTTGGCCCCCCAGATTCCCCCATCCCTGCTCTGTACCTGGCTGCCTCACCACAAATGGTGTAGAAAGAGCATTAAAAGCCTGAGTGCGGGCCCTCCCTGGTGGTGCAGCAGGTTAAAGCACTGCACTGAGAAACTAAAGCCACTTCCGCATGAGTTCGACTCCTACCTGCCCCGGAGGTGACCACATGGCGTGGCAGACCTCTCCTGGCCCGCCCGCTGCTCCCCTCAGCAGTGTACTTCATCGATCTGCCTGTTCTGCTCCCCGCTCTGTCTCTGGTGAATCCTCTCACCCTCCGCATCTCTGGCCTGTACCCCAGTTCTGTATGAATAAATAAGTAAATATTTAAAAAAAAAAAAAAAGCCTGAGTGCTCCAGGCCTACTACTTTACCTATCTATCCAGGTCCATGGAGAACCTTCCCCGTGCCTTCCTGGTACTTCGCTTGACTTAGGGACACTGTTCTTTCACTGTTATGGCAAGTTCCCAGAGAAATCAGGTGGCACTCAGAGGTGGAGGAGGAAAGATCTGTTGGTCATACCAGTGGGCTCAGTGGGGTTGCTCCCAAAAGAATTTTTGGGGGAAAGCATGGCCTGAATGAAGTCCACAAACAGGTTTTATGGGCCCCACTCCTACCCCAGAGCAAAAAGAATCAAGAGCCCAAATATGACTAATCCCTAAGATCATCACCGTTGAAAGGGGGATGCTGGGAACTGAGGGTGGAGTTAAGCAGCCGGGCTTGGTATCTAACCATATATGGGGGGTCCTTTGGTTTCTCACTGGCTTCAGTGTGCTGTTGGGGTTCCAGCTCAGCAGAACTGGTAGGACACATTCACCAATTTATCTTTCTCCCTGAGTTATTCATTTTGTAACTAAAACCTTCATTGCCCCTTTGTGTGTGTGTCTGCCGTTGAGTCTATAAAGTCCCTTTTAAGCATGCTGATGAGGACCCACAGTCAGAGCAACCCATTTCATGTTGGGGTTGCTCCCTAACAGTCTGAGCTCTGAAAGGCAGAAATGGCAGGGCTTTCTACAGGGCTTGTCACCCCTCCCATCATGGGCTTTCCTTATGGTTTGTGAAGGAGGTCAAGGTAGCATGGCCACTACTGTGAGCAACCAAGCAGACTGCAACAACTCTCCACTTCAGCAGCAGCAGAATTCAAGGAGCAGGCTTAGCAACTTCCTGCTTCATCACTAGAACCCCTTCATCACTAGCACTGAGAATATCCCCCCAAACCCATGACCTCCATAGAGCCAAAT
>NW_004567124.1:13501447-13502881 GCF_000260355.1 Condylura cristata | reverse complement strand
TCCTCGCCAACATTTGTTGTTGCTAGTTGTTTGAAGATGTGCCATTCTCACTGGGGTGAGGTGGTATCTCATTGTGGTTTTAATTTGCATCTCCCTTATTTTCTCTTTGGAGAAGTGCATAGAGCCAAATCTTTAAGAAGCCAAAATGGTGCTGGACTTTGATTAGTGCCCCTAAGCAAGGGCCACACTGTGCTCCATGATGTTGTCCCAGAATGATTAAGAAGTGATTGAAACAAAATGCTCATTTGGAGTTTTGTTAGTTCTGTAGTACTGGAGACAAGTTTCAAGCTTTTAAATCTGTTTGGAGCTACTGGAGGGGGCTTACATCCACAGGCTGTACATGCCTCATGCTGATCAACTTTGGAAATCAGGTTAGAAGACCATTACATTCTGACTGGTAGCCCAAGATGCAAATTAGACTAGAGGTCAGTTGAGTTCTGATTGGTCCAATCACATGCAAATTAGGCCCACGCTTGTCAAGCAATGATTGGCCTGAATGGCCTGAGTGGGCAGGGTTTGTTTTAGCCCTTTCAGGAAGTAGTCTGCCTCGGCCAGTCTGAGCAGGTCTGAGCAGGTCTGAGCAGAGCTGTGCTTGCCCTCAATAACCTCCCTGTTTGTATTTTAGTTTTCCAGAGGGAAGTGAGTGCAAAATGTTTCACATTTTTTTGTCAGCAGGTGGGGAGAGACCCCCCCAACATTTTTGTCCTGCCCCTGCAGCTTCTATGTGTGCTCTGTGCTCTACTGAGATACATTTTTTTAAAAAGATTTATTTCTACATACAACAATTGGGGTGTAGGCCAGCGGAGCAGGGAGATGAGAGGGTTCACCACAGACAGAGTGGGGGGCTGAACAGGCAGATCTAATAAAATACACTGCTGAGGGGAGCAGCGGGCAGAGAGGAGAGGTCTGCCACGCCATGTGGGTCACCTCCCTGGAACGGTCATTTTGTAGCGGCTGACTGTAGCTTGATAGCATTATGTCTTTAACCCCTTGCACCACCAGGGAGGCTCCCTATATTAATATTTTTAATAATCTGAATAGGGGGCTTCCCTGGTGGCCTAGGGGTTAAATCATAGCACTATCACAGCTATGGCCTAAGTTTGATCTCTGGCCGGGGAGCTAACCGACCTGGCACAGCAGACCTCCCCTGTCTCCCACTGCTCCCCTCAGCAATGTTTTTCCTTATATCCACCTGTTCTGCTCTCCACTCTGTTGCTGGTGAATCCTCTCACACAGCCTTTGCCCCATCCCACACCTTTGCCCTACATCTTAGTTGTTCTATACAAAACAAAACAAAACCTTCAAATAAAAAAAAAAAAAACTTTTTAAAAAAGTGGGGTAGGGGCCCTCCCTGGTGGTGCAGCGGGATAAAGCACCGCACTAAGAAGCTTAAGGCCACTTCTGCATGAGTTCGACCCCCGCCTGCCTGGGAGG